>NC_068984.1:35808381-35809821 GCF_001194135.2 Octopus bimaculoides
TATATATATATATATATATATATATATATGTATGTATGTATGTATATAATGTATAGGAAGCTATATTCTGTTGAAGACGAAGTATGTGTGTTTAGTTTCACGAAACAATCAGTGCATATGATTTCTTTGTAGTGTGGTCGGATGTATGTGCTGTAAATCAGATCACTCTCTCCATTAAATCGACGTTGCATAAGCAGGAGCACAAGTGTCCCTCATTATCGCTGAGCAAGAGGAATGAAGTGTGTTTCTAAATAGCACAACGCACTGCCCGGTCAGGAGATCGATACTACGTTCTAGCGTGCATATATATTCATGTAAATTCATATTGAATGTGTTTATGCTGAGTGGGTCGAGAGAAGAAATTTCGCTATAGAAAAATCTCCTCGTAAATATATACGGAAACATATATAGGGCTGCGAATGACGTCGTAGATGCTTATGATACTTACGTTTTTTGCGTTCTGTCATTCGGTCAGTCACGCATCTATAATTCATACTCCGACAAGAATAAGACCAATCTTACTAGAACAGTCAATGTTATGCGCGAGGATGTGTGTAACGCTTGATCAAGCAACGATTAAATAAACGATTTTGCACGAGGAATCATACTTCAATGAACGCTGCTTCCTTCGATTTTGTTTCATTCTAACTTCAACAGTTTTTACGCAATTCAGTGTACGTACTGTTTTCAGTTACGTTGTGCACTAAATAACAGTTTTGATATTCGTAGTTGACGAGACGAAGGCACGTAGAAGCGTCTGCATCAGTTCATTTATTAATATCATTTACATCTTTACACACATTCTCACGCATTCATAAATGGAAAACACTCTCGTGAGATTGTTTTCGGAGGGAAATATCTCATCCATATGTATTCGAACTTGTTAATATCTTGTGAGTGATCACATGTCTACACGTTATTTTGCAACAAGATTTACCACTGTGATATTAGCAAAATTTAGTTTACATTATTAATCGAAACAGAATATATATATATATATATAGCGACTTAATTGTGTTGTTACACTTTGCAATATATTTTGATGTTGGACAATTACGAATTCATCAGAGACAATGTGCTATTGTTAATCTGAAGATCAGTGAGTGAATACGATTAATTAAATGAAAACATATTCAGAAATGCAGACGTCGCACGCTGGGAGAAGGTATATGTTATCTATGTCTCCATATCATCCTGTGTGTCACTAATTTCACTAGATTAATAAAAAGAAAATAAATTACTTTTGTTTTAAGTAAACAGAAATATTATTTGTTTTGCATACGATAGAATATTTTCACAATCATATAATCATACATACAGATAAACACAACATCTATCCATTTTACTATGCGTGTGTTTATAGATATTCATGTGTCATATTCATATGTTTATAGGTATTCATATATATATATATATGTATATATATATACATATATATAT
>NC_068984.1:35812655-35815924 GCF_001194135.2 Octopus bimaculoides
GACAATACAGCTCGTAGGGTAGACCATCCAATCCAAGTGACTTATCCCTCGCGCAGCCCGCCATAGCATCCCTTACTTCAGCAGCTGTGATGGGACCCTCACAACACTCTGCCTCTCCCGCCGAGAGCCACGGCAGGCCGGTCAGGTAGGCAGTGAAGTCCATCCTGCGTTCCGACTCACCGCTCGCACCGAACAGTCGAGCAAAGTGCTGTTGAAAGGCCCCACACATCCTTTCGGGTTCGAGCAGACTATAGATAGATAGATAGATAGATAGATAGATAGATAGATAGATAGATAGATAGATAGATAGATAGAAAGACCGATAGATAGATAGATACCTGATATTACCTAGCCGTATCTGCAGCAAAATGCGTTATCAAAAGAAGTGCAGAAATGCCAGACATAAGATTTATAAATATTGGAGATTGAACAGTGAAAAGAAAAGGGAAAGAAATGCTAACCACAAATTCATGACACTGAGGGACGCTTTACTCTACCGTTTTGTAAAACGAACTGAAGGATGTGTCTTTTTACGTTCTGTTTACACACGATATAAAAGCTGTAGTTGTTCAACTTGAAAAGTAGCTGCGACGATTACGTTGTTAGATCTTGGAATCTCTGAAGTACATCGGTACAGCAATTTCATTCTTCCCAAATGATTAACATTCTCTAATTATAAGGTGCAATACGTATATTCTTCCGGAATTGTGCTTCAACAAGTACGTTATTCTTAACTTTTAAATATATTTCACTCTTCAATTCAGTTACCATAGATCTATATATTAGTTACAAGTGTAACCATCATCATCAAGAAGTAGACACAAGGTGAGGTGAAATACTAAATGAATTACGCTAGTTTCTTTTAACGTGAACATTATTAAATAAAGCATGTTTAACACATTGTTACATGTAATGTGTGTGCATGTGCGCTTGTTTATTAACTAAAACAGAAAACATTTTGCAGCATATACCAGTCAGTTTCTCTCTTTATAAACAGCCACTTGCTAATGTAAAATAATAATAGTGTTAATTCATATTTTATTTGCAAATATTTAGCATAGAATTCATTACTTGTGATTTTGTTTTTATTAGAAATTGCATTCTCGAGAGAGATTTCAGTTGCCACTTATTGAGATGAGGAAACGAATATTCCTTGCTAGAAATATACACAGTACTTAGTCAAATATAAGCATTTGGAATTCATACGGTAAAAAAAAATCTCAAAACTGCTGGAACGGATCTCGTCTACATAAGCACTCGCACACATGCGCACATGTACATACCCACATACACACAGATACATAAACACACATGCATGTATGTAAAACACGACACAGACACACAAGCACACCAATCGTGGCATGTATATTTCTAATTTTAAGTTGTAAAATTTCGTTGATACCCCACCCTGCATAGTATTTATAATTCTCACTTTTACCGTTTATGGAATCAGCATAAGTTATCATCGGAAATGTTATAATCTAGTGAAGTGAGAGCCACTGATCAGCATTATAATGTGAGAGCATCAAAATGCGAAAGCATCGATTATCTGGCTATATCTGCTGCTGTAGATAGCTTGTCTCCCTTGTCAGTATTTAAGATAGTGCTTTCCGTGGCTATTGAGTTGTCGGACACATATTGTTGTGTTGCATGTGCCTGGTGTACCCTTATCAGATGGATAGCCATGATGGGTATACTAGGCTTCGTATACTAACTCTTATTTCTAGCAATACTTCTGCTGATTGATGCCCTTTATTTCTGGCTTTACGTTGTAAAATTGCGAAGTAGCCACCTATGTTATTATTATTATTATTATTATTATTATTATTATTATTGTTAACTCTACCGAGGTCGACTTTGACTTTCATCCATTAGGGGTCCATAAATTAATTAACAGTGAAATACTAGGGTCGATGTAAGCGACTCTTCTCCTCCCTGAAATGGCTGCCGTTATGGAAATATTTCAACCATTATTACTATTATTATTATTGAGTGAGAGAGCATTGCATGCCAACAAAGTGACACTGAGGTAAAATATACGAACCCAGTATACCCATCATGACTACCCGTCTGATAAGAGTAGACCAGGTAAATGCACCACAAACATATGTGCGCGATATGCTGATCACATATCAAAATAAACAGCGTATGACCTTGTAGGTGGGGCCCAGTTAGAAATTTCTTAGGGTCGTTTAGCCCATCCCGCTGAATAGATCCCTGAATAATGATTGTTTAAGGATGTTGGACGAAACACCTCCAAAGGTGAATTATCCAAACCCAAAGAATTCCTCCCAACACAATGCTATGATGCTCCTCCACTATTTCTGCTCGTGATCAGAGATGCACATACCGGCAGTCACAAAGGGATATGCTCAACTGGTTAAGGTCAAACAATTGACAAGCAAACCTGTGGTATTAAGCAGAATATTTGCTGTAGCCCAACTTTTATACCAAGACCACACAATGTACAGGATAACACATTCAATCAGTTAAGTTGAGAATCCACGAGAGACACTGACTAGTACAGATAGATAGATAGATAGATAGATAGATAGATAGATAGAGACACACAGAGAGAGAGAGAGAGAGAGAGAGAAATTAATGGATGGATGGATACGCACATCCATACATATGCATGCAAAAGTGTATGAATATCAATAGTCATATATATGTATGTGTGTCTGTGTGTTCGTGCCTGTGTGTGTGCGCGCGTGCGCGCGTGTGTGTGTGGAGTATGTGTACACAATGCATTGCCTAGATAATATTTGTGAATATGCTGAAACATTCATTTACGAAAGAAACTACAATAACGAATACTTGATTTATACACTACTGATGCTCTTGGAGAATTTGTATGCAAGCCTCGGCATAGGTTCATGCGTGCAACAAAACACATGCTTACATACGAAGAAAATCTCGTTCCTTAAAACAAAAAAAGTTACCTGTATAAATCAATATGATTGATACAAAATATATTATGTATTTAAACAAGAGTTAAAACATTAAATCAATAACAATACAAAATTAGTACCAAACGCAAGAAGACAGATTCGAAAATTAATGTGGGCGTGATTGATTGCATGTTTTGTATTCGTAATATTCTGGGATTTAATCTTATGGAAAAGGTCAGCATTCCTGACAATAGCTTTGTCAGTATTCTTAAACCTTTTTTTTCTCTCCTGATTAGTTATTTCAGTAGAACTTTAATAATCAGATGTGCCCAATATATCTATCTATCTATCTATCTATCTATCTATCTATCTATCTAT
>NC_068984.1:35815934-35816854 GCF_001194135.2 Octopus bimaculoides
TCTATCTATCTATCTATCTATCTATCTATCTATCTATCTATTTATCGTTCTATTTATCTATCCTTTTTTAATGTAATTTTTCGTGTTCATTATGGTGTCTTGAAGCACTACTCTAACTTTGGCCTCATGAACAAATGTGTTTTCAAACACACCTGAACTAGCGAGCGAGCTTCAGTGTCTCGACAGGTACAACCAGGATTGGGCACTTGCTATGTTTTATGAATGATTTCCTTCATATTGGGGGAGCACCTGTACGAAATTTACCGGACTGATGACCAAATTCACACCACTTCGAGAAATCTACATAAATGGATCAGAGAGATGCAAGCTATGCGTAACTGAACGACTGCACATTCCAACGGAATACGTAAATACAGATCTGCAATTTTTAGAAAATAAAAGCACATAGACGCGTTTCATTTCTTGAACTTAAGGACAACAACCGCTCTAATTTGAGTAGGTAGCTCACCGACTTTGGCTTCTTTTCTCTAATATTATTCTGCACCAGCCATATTAATTGTGGTTTCTCGACTCAAAGAGAGGAAAGAACTTGGTTTTCGTTATATTTTATTTCATTTTATTTTCTTCCAGCTACAAATCTTGCATTAGCCTTCTTCGAAATTTTTTCCTAGTTTTTTCATGTTTTCCCATAACCTAGGTTCGATTTTGTAAAATACATTTCACGTTATGAGATGAGCCTGAAAGTTTTGCTTGGAGATACAAGAAGTTATATAAACTGCCAATTGATTGTATCTTAAAGCATGAAACAATTAGGAGCTCTTTTGTAATTGTGTATATTAAAAGATATTTAACTCTCACTAGGTAGAGTAATTCTTTCTTCATCCTACCTAAAATTGAACTATAATCTACAGACATGTAAGTATGCGAGCGTCAGTGTGTATGTGTATATATATATACAT
>NC_068984.1:35816996-35817748 GCF_001194135.2 Octopus bimaculoides
AGATAGATAGATAGATAGATAGATAGATAGATAGATAGATAGATAGATAGATAGATAGATAGATAGATAGATACATAGACACACAGACAGACAGACAGATAGATAGATAGATAGATAGATAGATAGACAGACAGACAGACAGATAGATAGATATTGTATTTACTGACATTTTCCATAAAATTAAATCCCAGAATATTACAATTATAGAGTTATGGTTCAATATCCAACATAACTACCATCTCTTTCTCACACGACTACCGATATGACTCTCCTAGATCTAAATTTTTCTGCCCTATTCTTTTTTTTTAATTCCTTGTATTATGGCTTCTTTCCTTCCTGCACTGAAGAGTATGATGATATTTATTTAATGTAATTCAACATGTTATTATATTTTTCTACGAAACGATCGTAGAATTAAACTTCTTATGAATTTTAACATGTTCCATCCATTTTTAACGAAATTGGTGGCATTTATGGAACTTCATTCCATGAATTCATCATACATTATATACAAGTACTACTTTCATATCCTCGCAAACTTACGCTTCTAAACACCAAGCAACGTATGAAGAATCAACATTAGAAATATGTTTGGCAACCGCCAATTAATGGACAAATGTACATTCAAAATTTATACGCCTATGTAATTTTATATATATATATATATATATTCCTTTATTCTATTGGTCTTTTACTCTTTAATATATTTCAGGCCTGGAGCACTGCCAGTGACTATATATATATATATATAT
>NC_068984.1:35818274-35824935 GCF_001194135.2 Octopus bimaculoides
AAAGCCTACGGAAAAGACCACGGCCACCTCAGGCTTTTTTTTTAAAGGTACATGAAAGTAAGTACCTTCTCTCTTTTTGTTTCTTTTTGTTACAAGTCTATGCTTAAAATGGTGTCGTCTTTCATTCTTACCATTCTTGCCACATTTACCCATTTTTTATTGAAACTTTCATTCGACAACACCTTCCTCTCTATCCTCATCCTCCTTTTCAAGTGGTACTTGAAAAAGTTGACGAGGGACTGACCAGAGAGGAAAGTGTTTGTTTGTAGACCTTTCAAACGCGTCCACCACACGCATTCTTTTGCCATAGCTATCAGTGTTACAAAAACCGTTTTTCCTAGATAGATAGATAGACATATATATACATACACACACTCTCGCGCACACACATTCACATATGTTTTTAACTGTATGTACATATATGATTCTACAAGTATACGTTTGTATGCATATACCAATATACGCAGATGTATAGATATAGAGATACACACTCACAACCACACACTTGTATATATCAGAAAATGAACAATAGAGAGAAAAAATGTGATAAATCATCAGATTTAAGGAATACAAAGAAAGGTGATGAATTATTAGATTTACGGAATACAAATTAGAAAGGTAGCATTCTAAAAATAATGTATTGTAAAATATGCATACATTATGCATGACCATATCTCTTGAGACAACGCGACGAATGTGTCTTGATATGAGTCATAGAGATGCAGTCAAACAAATATTAGAGGACCATTGAAGAAAAAACAAACAGAAAATGACCACAAGCCTCAACGAAATTACACTGAAATCTGAGCATAGTATATAATTCAGGCATAACATGAATTTGAAAATGAATGATCGTAGCTCGACCATTATCAACAATGATTAATTTCAGTATACGACTCGGTAGACAAATTGCTTCCGTAATATGCATCAAATTTGTTGTAAGTCGAATCCCAGTAATTATGTAATTAAAAGCATAACTTAAAATATTTGGTTTATATGACTGTTCTCCTTGTGGACATTCCTTCTTCTGAACGGTATCAGTAGACTATATCAGAGAATGTGAAGGTCTTTCTTTAATGACAGGGGATATTTTGCTTTTATTTCTAGAAACATACTGACATATTTTCAGGCTCTTTCTTTGGTTCTGTGATGATGGTACTATAATACTGATAACGACATTTTAAGTTAGTTATTGATGAAAATAATATCTCTCGTACTGTGAGATATGGGTACATGAAAAAAAAATACTGTCGCCTGCTATGATAACTGAAATAGCTCTGTTCTTCAAAACATATTTTGAAATGAAAAAACATTATTTATGTTGCAGAAAAATATTTACATTTTTGTACATGAAATATATTTACGAGTGAGGATACAACAAAACATCTACAATGAAAATTAATCCAAATGGCAGCTACTCCACTCCAGATTTACATACTTTGAAATAGATCTAGTAAAGGGAATTTAAATATTAAGACTACATCTTTATTGGGATATTGCGAGCGCATATTGCAAGAAATGTTTCGACTATATCTCTTAAGAGACTAGAAATGCTACTCAGCCTATGACAATTTATGATGGCCTATTAGCCTCCATGGCGCATTAGGACCATACCATTTTTGAAATGCGATTAGCGTCGCGATCCGAAATATATCTAAGAGATAAATTTTTCAGCCCATAAACAAAGAAAATATAAACATCTATTTGAAATATGCATCATTAACTCGTAGTTTAATTCATGGTGATTTCACAATTTTCTAAGTCCATCCTCAGAAGACCCCTATGATCGATGCAATATATTTTTGTATCGCTGCTGTCAAACAGTTTGAAACACTCGTATATATGAACATATGGCAACACTCCTTACATAAGAGAGTATGTGTGTGTGTGTGTGTGTGTGTGTGAGTGTGTTTGTGTGTCTGACAACCGCTTGACAACCGATGCTGGTGTGTTTACGTCCCCGTAACTTAACGGTTCGGCAAAAGAGACCGATAGAATAAGTACTAGGCTTAAAAAGAATAAGTCCTGTGGTCGAATTGCTCGACTAAAGGCGGTGCTCCAGCATGGCCACATTCAAATGACTGAAACAAGTAAAGGAGTAAAAGAGTATTACATCCATAAGGAAGCTTATGGGAAGAAGAAGAAGAAGAAGAAGAAGAAGAAGAAGAAGAAGAAGAAGAAGAAGAAGAAGAAGAAGAAGAAGAAGAAGAAGAAATTACTTCGATACAATGGCCGGAAAGGAACAAATAAAGAAGAACATTGGGGATTTACCCATACGCGTGTAACCAATAAAAGTGTAAAAATAAATATCTTCATTACAATTATATCTAATGGATCTTGAGTAAAATATAGCGATAAACAAGGCACGGTATCAATCGCGGATTAACCTGATCACCGGCGACACAACCGAGAGTCTTTCTATTGCTCAAGGACTGCAATCTTTCAAAGAAAAAGCTTTGAAGAAGTGAGTATAAAAGCGCTGACCGAAAATACTTACTATTATAGAGGCACACTTGAATGAACGGAGCACGTGACATTCAAAGGTCTTGATAGATGCATCTATTCTATACATTGCGGCCATCCAGCCTCTGAAGATGTGACCAAATCCCACTTCCATGAGCACAGCCGCCAAATATTCAAGACCTACTATATAGCAATCTTTGGACTTATCTAAGTTGGCCAGTCTCCATGCATGAATGGAACTTTGTTGCCAACCTAATACATGACTTTTATCTTTACATCCAATTCAATTTCTTATAAGATTGGTTTGCTGCAGTAATAATTAAGTTACTAATTTTTGTACCATCAGAGACACTATAGGTTGGGAAGATAGTGAACAACATTTGCCTTCTGAATGTGTTCATATATGACTAATTCATACAGCTTGGTTTATACATTAATCTCCGTCAATGTTTTCATCAATTTCAAGTCACCCACTTTTATGAGTATGATTCTTTTTTTCACTCTCTATTTTGGATAGCTATTACGTTTCTTTTAGTGATATATATTCGCCTGCTTGGATTGAAAAACTGCTCCGAAAGAATATTTGCTGATGGCCTTTGCTATTTATATCTGGTCGATTTAGATTACCCAGCCTGTACCATATGCTATGGTATACAGTTTTGTTATCTGAGATTTACCATTGTATATTTATACCTTTTCGATTCTGATTGCAATTCCTATTATCAACCTTAATATCCACTGAATGGAATCACCAACTCCACTGCGTCTGTAAACATATTTTCGAATCGACCTCTGGATAAATTTAACTGATATTGCGTTTAAATTTCAAGTTAATTTCAGATAGTTATCACGAATACAACATTAACATTCCTTTTCATCTTTATTTTCCTAGAGATCTTCACATATTTCTACTATCTGCATTAAATATCTAACATTTTATCTATAGAAATCATATGATCCTATTCATAGTTGAAATAAATGAGCGTATAATTTTCTTATTCCATTCTGCAAAGTAATAGGTGATAATCGACATATCCCGAGCGGGAAGTTGTTACAATGTATATGCATATCAATTGTCGTCGGTAAGGAAAACCATCTTCCCTAGATGTTGCTCATCTTCATGAAAGGATCCACATCTGAAATATTATCTTTGGCACTGATATTCATTGTCTCTAGAGATTTAAGATGTGTATTAAATATCAAAATACCAAGAGGTCAAGGTTTTGCATAAATTACTCTTTGGAAACTAGATATATGTAACTAATCTCAAAGTTACGTAGAGAATCGCAAACACAGTATCATCCTAAAATTGGAATTTCGGCCACGAGGCTAAACAAAGAGTAGCTAAAAATCCATACATCTCAAATACAATATCAGATAAACAGAATTAATATCATAATTTCTAATTTTCTGTACAAGCACAACTCAATAAATTGTGTTATATAAATGTGAATAAGGATGAAACACCTAATTGATGTTCTTAGTGATATGGATTCCACGACATAAATATTATCGTACAAAGATAAGCCTATTAAGTTCCTGATACACTATAAGAATATTAGAAATTATTAAACGTTTACACTGGAACTTTTCAGTGAAACTATTCACCTACTTGAATTGTACAATACTTTTTTCCGTTGTTTTTTGTTGTTTTTTTTTTTTACATTAGAAAAATAGTATATTAAAGCATCGCTTTATATAATTGTATACTTAAATTTGGTAATCATATGTAAATATTTGTAATATTCATAAGAAAGTCATTAACAGTAAAATGAAAAGGAAAATAGAAGAGAGAAGAGGAAGTAACATATGGAGGGTATATTAGCCGAAACGTTCTATATTTAAGAGATGAGGAATTATGCACATTATTTGCATTATATGCATTATTTACATTTGACGGATATTTGTCCTCATCTTCTTTGTTGTTAACACAACGTTTCGGCTGCTATACCCTCCAGCCTTCGCCAGGTGTCTCAGGGAAATTTGGAACCTGGGTTCTCATTCCTAAGGTAGTTTTCGTTGTTGTTGTTGTTGTTGTTGTTATTATTATTATAATTATTATTATTATTATTATTATTATTATTATTATTATTATTATTATTAGTAGTAGTAGTAGTAGTAGTAGTAGTAGTAGTAGTAGTAGTAGTAGTAGTAGTAGTAGTAGAAAGGCTATATATACAACGTACAGAAGGTGTTAGAGGCCTTATACAGCTGGAAAACTATTATAAAATAACTACCATAGGACTGCAAAAATACCTACTTCAGAAGCAAGAAAAACTAGTACACATAGCCACAAAACACGAGCAAAACAAAAAAGACTGTTTTCTGTATTTAAGGAAGCTGACAAATATAAACAAGTAATCATACGACCTAACAAATATGAAGAAGAAAAAGAAGAAATAACAAAAGCTATAAAACAAATGAAATCAAAACTAAAACTAGAACAGCAAGGGACCATGATAAAACGATGACAAGAAAAACCCCGTCATGGCAAATATTAGGCTAAACTAAATGAAAAAGAAATAGACAGAGAAAAATCCCAGCAATGTTTGAGAAGTTCAGGACTCAAAGTAGAAACTGATGGATTTTTATTTGCTGCACAAGACTAAAGTCTCCCCACCAGAAATTATCAAAAACGTATAAGGAAAAGAAACATAACAAGTAACTGCTGAGTATGTGGCGATGGACAAGAAACAATAAATCATATTATCTCTGGCTGCCCAGTCCTGGCTAAGAAGGAATATATTCACAGACACGACAGAGCTGGGACGTAAATACACTGGAAGCTATGCCAACACTATCGAATAATAACAGAAAAAAGATGGTATAGGCACACGCCAGAAAAGGTCACAGAAAACGAGAAAGCAACCATACACTGGGATATGCCAATACACACAGAGAAATTAAGTCCAATAGGCCAGATATAGTTGTCATAGATCATGAAGAAAAAAGCTTCCTAATTGATGTATTAATCCCAGCAGATGAAAATGTTTCCCTAAAAGAAATGGAGAAACTTTGAAAATACAAAGACCTAGAAATAGAGGTAACTCGAATGTGGAATCTAAAAAGAAGAAACAATCCCTATCATAGTAGGCGCCTTAGGTATGAAGTAAAAGCTCGGTAGTGAAGTGAAAGCACGCTATAAAAATAAAACTACTGAATAGTAATAATAATAATAATAATAATAATAATAATAATAATAATAATAATAATAATAATAATAATAATAATAATAACAATAATAATAATAATAATAATAATAATAATAATAATAACAACAAGAACTACAACATCGAAAAATACCTTAGGAATTAGAACCCAGGTTCGAAATTTCCCCAAGCCACCTGGTGAAGGCTGGATGGTATATTAGCAAAAAACGAGATGAGGACAAATATCTGTAAAATGTAAATAACGTAAAAGTCTTGCAGAATATGCTTGCTAGAAGACTAAAAAGTTTTCCTCAACTCTTAGCCGATGGCTATTACTCTTGGCGAAATTCTGCAAGATTTAGTTAAATTTATTTAACTTTTATGAATGTTATTTGTGTGGCATTCACTATATCAAGCAATGACTGGACTGTGAGTTATCAGTGCAACAATGGGCATATTAGTTACATGCCGTCGCCGAACAATCAGAGAAACCTACTAAACTGCGTGATGCAAAACAGAGGTTCCAGGAGTTTGCTTCTTCAAGATTTCAAGCTGCAAATTGATTAACCCCAGGATGAAATTTAGATGACAGGAAACTCAGATATTGGAAGACACGAAACACTCAAAAGCAACCGAAAACTTCATACAGCATACGTGATACATATCTTCAAACTAAACAAGATAATCCAGTAGACTTGCAGAATAGTTTGCCATATTACACTAAAGAAATGTGAGGCCATTTTTGAGAGGTTTATCAGCGATGTATTTACAATGAAAGATGAAAGTTAATGAGGCGGAAAATGAGAAACATCCAGGCACGGACAACAGCAAACCTTCCACCGAAATAAGCCTTGGTGTTGCTCCTCCGCAGTGACAGGCTTACTCTCCCCGCATACTAGCCAAATCTCACTGGCTGACCTGTGTGTACATGCATACATACGCATGTACATGTTTATGTATGCATAGGTATACATAAACATGTACATGTTTGTATACATATACATGCATACATATATATACACACATATGTATATATATGCATATATATA
>NC_068984.1:35825065-35825897 GCF_001194135.2 Octopus bimaculoides
TATATATGAATGTATACATATGTATAAATGTATATACATATATATATGTGTGTGTGTGCGCGCGCATGTGTGTCTATATATATTTGAACGCCGAATATGTCGGTATTCTCTTTCAGTTATCTTCTCCTGCCGATCTACAGATGCAAGTATCTAAGATTTAGCGGAGGAGAACGACTGGAATGGTTGTCGGATCCGCCGTATCACATGATTGAGGCCTGCTGACTATTCTCTACGATAGAGTACATTTTGACTCACACCTTCCAAATCACACTGATTCGTATATGAATATATATATACGTAATACACATAGATTATCCTGCTGTAAAATGATGTTTATATCTAAGAGTTCAAGAATCCTCTTCCTATCCTAAATTGGGAAGTGCATATTCATATATAGTTGAAATTTTACTGAAGACGCTTTTACAGAGACAATTGCACGCTTTTGTTCAGTTAACACGTCAGTATTAAAATTCATATGAGTGGGATTGCAAAGGTAAACTATAATGGAAAATATAAGTTTTTAATATGAAACTTCAGTCGTTGATATATTTGAAAATATGAATTCTCAATAGAAGTCAATATTATGCTACCATTAACGCATGTCTTTGGAAATTACGTTTGTGTATGTCTGTCCGTTTAAACACCTCAAATTGTACTTCTCTCTCGCTCCCTTTCTCCAATGTCTTACTGTTTAGAACTATATATATATATATATATATATATATATATATATATGTAAACATATTTCAAAAACACAACACACATAAAACAACATATACATACATGAATATATATATATATTGACATACATTACATACAAACACACATATAG
>NC_068984.1:35830963-35832769 GCF_001194135.2 Octopus bimaculoides
TTCTTCTTCTTCTTCTTCTTCTTCTTCTTCTTCTTCTTATTATTATTATTATTATTATTATTATTATTATTATTATTATTATTATTATTATTATTATTATTATTATTATTATTATTATTATTATTATTATTATTATTTTTCAGTAGTTTTATTTCAATAACGTACTTTCACTTCACTACCGAGCGCAGCTCTGTGTGCCTTGGGCATGTGCTGTGGTTTGCTTTGATGCTCTAATGGTTACTGTATTGAAAGTGTTTTGCGGAGCATGTATACAGTGCCCAGTAGTGCAATTTTCTGTATGTTATATATACTTGTAAGTCTTGTATTTTTTTGTTATTGCATTTGTCTGAATATTTTTTTTATCATACCTAAAGCACCTACTATGATAGGAATTGTTTCTGTTTTTAGATCCCACATTCGAGTAACCTATATTACCAGGTCTTTGTATTTTGAAAGTTTCTCCATTTCTTTTAGGGAAATGTTGTCATCTGCTGGTATTGATACATCAATTAGAAAGCATTTATTCTTCATGACCTCTGACAACTATATCTGGCCTAGTGGCATTAATTTCTCTATCTTTGTGTATTGGCTTATCTTAGAGTATGGTTGCATTTTCGTTTTCTGTGACCTCTTCTTGCGTGTGCCTATACCATATTTTTCTGTTGTTATTCCATAATGTTGGCATAGCTTCCAGTGTATGTGGGTCCAGTTCTGTCGTGTCTGTGAATATATTCATTCTTAGCCAGGATTGAGCAGCGAGAGCTAATACGATATTTTTGTTTCTTGTCCATCTCTACGTATTCTGCAGTTACTTGTTATATTTCTGTTCACTATATTTTCTTGGCAATTTCTAGTGGGGAGGCTTTGGCTTTGTGCTGCAATTAAAAATCCTTCAGTCTCTGCCTTGACTCCTGAGCTTCTCAACCATTGCTGGGATTTTTCTCTGTCTATTTTTTTATTTTTTTGCATTTAGTTTAGCCCAGTATTTGCCATGAAGGGGCTTTTCTTGACATCGTTTTATCATGGTCCGTTTCTGTTGAAGATTTAGTTTGTTTTATAGCTTTTGTTGTTTCTTCTTCTTCTTCTTCTTCTTCTTCTTCTTCTTCTTCTTCTTCTTCTTCTTCTTCTTCTTCTTCTTCTTCTTCTTCTTCTTTGTTAGGTAGTATGATTTCTAGTTTGTATTTGTCAGCTTCCTTAAATACTGAAAAGAGTTTTTTGATCTGCTCGTGTTTTGTGGCTATTTGTAGTAGTTTTCCATGCTTCTAAAATAGTATTTTTGCAGTCCTATGGTGGTTATTTTATAATAGTATTCCAGCTGTATAAGGCCTCTACCAACATATATAGCCTTTCTATGTCAGATTTTGGGCGGTGCATCCTAGATCTTGTCATTATTTGTCTTTTTTTCCTGTCTATTTTAGTTAGTTCATTTAGTGTCCAGTTAAGGATATTGTAGCTGTAACTTATAACTGGGACGGCTTAACTGTTAATACTTATTATCTTGATTCTAGCATTGAGCTCTCTTTTCAGTATTGGTCAACTCGTCTATAGTATTCTTTCTTTATTTTCTGTTTCATTTGTGTGTGTTGTATCCTATCCATTTCATTGATTCTTAAATATTTGTATGTCTGGCTTTGGTTCAATTCTCGTATTTCGCTGGTTTTATCTAATGTGATGTTGCTACTCTTAACTAGTTTTCCTTGTTTCAGGGTTGCTTTGGCACATTTTTCTAATCCAAATTTCATACCTATTTCTGTAGTTAGATTTCAATTGTTTGTTTTGTTCAAAGAAACGTTGGCGTTTTTCATA
>NC_068984.1:35832839-35836732 GCF_001194135.2 Octopus bimaculoides
GCTTTGGCAAGGATATCTTGCTTTAGCTTTTCTTTTACCTCAGGCAAATATTTTTCTGTAATGTTGTATTTGCACAGTATTTTTGTTTTCTTCTTGTTACTTAGTAGTGTTGATTGTCTACTAATTTCGTTAAGAATCGACAGACCTTTTCTCTTTTTTTTTTCATTTAAAAAATTTTTTTGACATTATTTATCCGCAAGGTTTGTTTGGGTGGTGGAATTCCTGTTTGAATGGGTTTGAGGGAGTATTCTCCTTCTTGTGTGGCTGCAGTGGCTTCTGCATATATTATGTCATTTAGCTCTGTGATATTGCCAGTTGTTTCTGTGGCTGTTACTTCCGTGACGGCCAGGTCTTTGCTCTTTACTATCGATGTTGTTTTATTGTCTATTTTGATTTGTTAGAGTTATACTCGGTGGTCCATCCTTAGATCTGTGGTTTTCAGTTCTTTGATTATTCTCATTTGTATATCATAATCATTAGGTTCTCCTTCACTGTGGTGTTCTGGAGTGGTGCTTTTTGTATGTTATTACACATTCCTATGGTCTGGGTTTGCTGCTTTTTGTTTACTTCATTTTTGTTGAAAATGTTACGTTTGTCTTCGTGTTTTACTATCTCAGTGTTTATATTATTTGGCATTGTTGTATGACTACTATCTACTTTTTCCTGGTGTACTTTTCCTTTTGATTGTTGTATTTCTATTTCCGATATTTTTTTTTTTTTTTGCTTTGAGAATATATCTTATATGTTAGCTAGTTTATTAGGTTCATTGCTGTATTCAAGTCTTTATTTTGTTTTTTTCTTCCATATTTTATATGTATATGTTGTTGAGTTTTCGTTCTTAGGGTAGAGCACTGCTGTAAAATAAGCGTGTAGGATTGAAATATATTCCTCACGTGTCCATTTATGCCTTTTTGGTTTTATTTGCGGGATATGAGAAACAACGTCCGGCCCTTTTCTTCGACTGTCATCATTTTCGTAAGGTACCGGTCCATTCATTTCTGTTGTCAAATTGTTTTGCACGTGTAGTTTTTCGTACGTTTTATCTAACAAGTTTAAAGTACGCACTTCCCGATTGTTATTCTTGGGTTGAATAATACCGGTATTATTTAATTTATTTGCAATTTTTTGTACATGGTGTTTGGGGCCGGAGATGGTGTGGTGTTGATGGATTGTAATATATCAAGCGTGTTTACAAGTGCTGTGCGAGCAGTGGAGATGATATCTAGTTAAAATACATCAGTTCATTTAGAAAATAGAAATAAATTTCAATACGTATTACTTACACGGATATAGTCCAACCTTTTTGTCAGCGATGTTTGGCTCCATGCGATGTCTTTATTTCCGATGTTTTTGGATAAATTTCTGAGCAGTGTTTTATCGCTCTCACATTTTAAATCGTCCGCAGCGTCTTATTATAATTATTATTATTATTATTATTATTATTATTATTATTATTATTATTATTATTAGTTTTTTTTTTAATTAAGACTATGTCCGGTTTCCTATTCTCTATCTAATTGTCGGACTGAATCATAAAATTCCATAGGATCTTTGCATTTCCATTTTCGACATTGTCTTCAGGTTTGTGGTCATCAAGTCCATAGTTGTTGCAAAGTGTCCAATGGACAAGGCTTGCTATATTGTCGTGGCGTCTCTTATGTTCCTTCTGGGCTAGTGGCGTACATGCCATTATTATTATTATTATTATTATTATTATTATTATTATTATTATTATTATTATTATTATTATTATTATATTATTATTTTATGTTTGACTTTTGCTTTGCATTTGTACAAGTTGGATCCAAGTCTCATCCAGAGACCTAAAGAGACAACAAGTTAGAAGACCATGTAAGTGTTGTGCCTAGGATACCATATATTTCGAATTGTACATTGTGTTCTAGAGAATGTTTAAGAAACCATAAGAAAATTATGTGTTAGTTTTAAAATTTGAGATCACATAGACTGTATTTTACGTAGGATATGGGCAGTTCCCATGAGCACTATCTTTTGAACTTCAGCCATTTTGGGGTTTCCTGGTATCTGAGCTAGGTAGTAATCAGCCCGTTTCGCTGTCATTCTCAGGGCACCTATGACAATCACCATCATAATCATTATTATTATTACTATTATTATTATTATTATTATTATTATTATTATTATTATTATTATTATTATTAATATTATTATTTGTTTTTTTATAATTAAACAGCTGTTTAGTCATCAAAAATATTTTTCAATTTCAAGTTAAACATAGCCCTTGGAATTACTTTTTCTCCGACCAGCTATCAGATATAACAGTTTAAGTGTCCACGTGACGGCTGGAATGTCTGCAATGATTTTAATGTCAATGAAAAGAAATAGCCATCATTTTACACTGAGATATTTAGGTAGTAATATCAATTCCAACTAGCAAGCAGAGTTAATCAATTTCAGCGTAATATGTTAAATATATAAATTCACATAGAATATATTACAAGACTGGGAAAAACATATTCGTATACACACAAAAAATGTAATATACTGAACACTTTCCTTTTGTTATTAAATTTATTAAGGAACACAACCATATCAGTGTGGTCCATTCTAAATAGTTTTAATATACATGTCAGTGCAAATAGTATGAAGTAGAAAATTTAATCTCCCAACAACAACAACAACAACAACAACAACAATAATAGTAATGAGGATAATAATAATAATAATAATAATAATAATAATAATAATAATAATAATAATAATAATAAATATACTTCATTTGAAGAGTAAGATTAATGTGAATGAATGCATATCTGTATATTGAAGTATAGAGTTATAGATATATTTTTAAAGAGGCTGATTGAAATATTTGTATTTGACTTACTACCGAAGAGATTTCCACTCACATAATGGGACCCACATACGTTTCTCTTACTGGATATTACAAATGTGGCTATTTATGAAAGCAATTATTTTCATGTGAATCTTTAAATTGAACTCATATCAGAACAAAAAGCTTACAATATTGGTTCTGGAGTCTTGGGAAATCAAACTTCTCCAATTGATCCATAAACATGTTTTGCACACTTGCCAAGTCGAATGATGAATGAAGAGAACAATCTTTGTTTTCTTGCTTCTATTTGAGATTCACACGAAAATGCGTCTACACATTTACTATATATTTAATGTATATGTGGTGCTCGTACATATATATAATATTATATATGATGTACGTTCGCTAAAATAGTGAATACGTATATGTATATATTTTAAAGTATTGCTGTGATATGCTTGAATATATTTGACAGTGTTGCGTATGGAAAAGAAAGCAAAAAAAAAAATTGTGATAAATTCTTACCGATGGGAATATAGCAACTCCTGAAAGTTTGATTTGTTTAGGTTCTGTCATTGACTGTACAGATGCAATATTTTACACACGCCCATTTATATTCGACTCTATTTATATCGGTAAACGAATTTATTGTATATTTTACCTATTTAAATTATATATAGACTCTAAAATTTAACCCTGTCCGTGCAAAATATAAAACGACAACTTTGCGGAGGAACATAAAGATATAACTATAAAAATTGCAGATAGGTGCGACAAGTTTTCCTGTGAAATGTGTGCTACAAAAAAGCATTAATAATGTCTAAGATACTTACATACGAGGTAACTTCCAGTTCATGTGAAATATACAATATGGCTGTGAGACTTGCCTCATAAAATGAAAGAAGGATATCTACATATTACATACACACACAAACAACATTTGTAAATATAAAAGTAGCTTGTGTATATATTTGTATCTCTCCCTAACTTCCTGTTTCTTTCTCTCTCTCGCTCTCTCTGTCTAGATAGACAAACAGTAGATATATATATATATATATATATATATATATATATATATATA
>NC_068984.1:35836810-35843091 GCF_001194135.2 Octopus bimaculoides
ATATAGATAGATAGATAGATGGATGGATGGATAGATAGATAGATAGATAGATAGATAGATAGATAGATAGATAGATAGATAGATAGATAGATAGATAGATAGATAGATAGGCAAGCAATAGAGTCGGTTACCTAGAACTTTGATCTGAAATATTGTGTTGATACAAATATTGTTATACTGAAAAAGGATCCTATAGCTAAACAAATCATGTGCTATTTGAATTTTATTTATTTTAGTTTTCATCTATAAAATTCTTCAAGCATTTTCATTGTACTTTTCTGAATTTTGCAAAGCTTTCAAATATTTCAATTGATATTCTTTGTTATTTCATTATGCCTCATATTTATGAGCTAAAGCCTGCTCTCAAGGTACTGTTCTTCTATCGTGTTATGTTTTTTTTTTTTATATTTAGTAACAGTAATGCATATATGGTTATAATTTAAGAATGGGTATGTGTGATACATGCACATATATTTTGTGCAGATGCTCCCAGAGCATGCACATTTATTCAAATTATATTACTTGAGTCATATTTTATCAACAGCTTTCTTTTTTTTTTGCTGCGTTGGAGACGGAACTTCTTGGATCGGAGCTGTTAATATCTAACTCTCTTTCCCATTAAGGTGCGTGCTCTGGAAACATTTACTGACTGTGCGTACACTCGAAATGTACCCCTAATATTCGTTCTAATTTTGGGTCTGTGGACATGGCAGATTGCTTTCTCTGTACGGAAGCAATCGATTATGTCTATAGTGATGATGGATGCATCGAATTTCTACAATATACAATATGAGTATGATAATCAGTTTCTTCTAATCAAGTCTTCGTCAGTATGTGAGTACATTATCACATAAGGTCGATAGCTACAATCACATATGATGTGTCCTGCGGTTGTTTTTGAAAGAGAGACGTGTTTCTCCGTAAAATTGTTACATGCTAAGAGGCAGCTAAGATGATGCGTGTGTTTTTCATCAACATAAGCTTGTAGCTATGGGCCACTTATTTGCAATGCAAAGATTTCTGCTCGCACCTACTAGACAATTGTACATTCCCGTTTTTCGTGTCCTTCACTATTTTGTAAAGACGAAACTCCATCAAGATATTATTAATGAATGATTTTACACTATGTGATAGGGCTTCAAGCTCATAACTGTTTATGCCATACAGAGTTAAGGTGTCTATATAAAGCTGTGAAATTATTTTCTTGATGTCAATGTTATAATCATATCCTGTTCTCTTAAGGGGTATGATTATAAGTGATATTAGAGCTATCGAAATAATTGGAGGTGAAAATGAGTTAGATTCGAAAATGCCACAATTGATGGTAATATTTTTTGAAGGTAACATACCCTTCAAATGCTATAATTGGGCATACATGTTATTATCTTCATTATTATTGTTGTTGTTTTTCTTACGAAAGCCAATTCTAAAAGTTTGTATAAATGCTCATGGCCTGAGGGCAGCATGGAAATAGGGCCGCTTGCTCAATGATGTCAGGTCACTATGTCTAGACGCAGTAGCCATTAGCGAAACTATAATTTCCAACTCGCAATCGCTTGCTCTTCTTCTGGACAAGTACATTGTTTATACCCCTTCTGTTCGGCCTGGATCAAACAGCGTCGCGCTGCTTTTTCGGAAGAACTTCAGTGAATACAGTTTTCCTTGACTGACCATGTCAGTAGGATGGTGGACTTGGACATAAGTAGCAACGAAGGCAAGTGGGTAGCTTTTAGGTCAATGGCAGTCTATGCTCCAAAATACAAGACTTTCCTCGGGATATCTCCCACATTACTGTTAGTGGGTGACTGGAATGGGACTTTAGACATAAGCAAAGATTATGTAGGATCAGTGGATAGGAGAGTGGGATGCAATAGCCTCACTAGCTTCCTCACGCATTTCCAACTGCATATAAGGGTTCTCCTAGACCATCCAATGACACCTGTGTGGACTTGGTCTAGTCATTGTGGGTCATCCAGGTCATAATTCGATGGGCTTTTATTAGGCTAGCAGATAGACATAGCGTATGTTGCCCACATTTTCAGATCCTTGGCTACTCAGATCACAAATTAGCGACCTTTACAGTCAATTTCGGCAATACAATCAGACTAGGACTTGGTTACGGGAAGATGAATGTGTTCTCCCCGGCGTAGAAAGATTTCAGGTACTGGATTAATAGTCTACTTAAACAGAAATTGACGAGAGCCATCATCAACAACAAGTGGTGGAGTGGATGTCCTTAAAAAGGAACATGAGAGAGGTGTTAGTTAGTTCTAGCAAAGAGATTGCTTTAGAAAACAACAGAATTGAAAATAAACTACTTAGTAACTTAGAAGAGGCGCATTAAAGTGGGATTGCAAATGACGTGCTAGCGGCGAGAATGGCAGTTGACCACTTCTTCGGTGTAAAACATGAAAGCTGTATTGTCCGAGCAAGGGTGCGTGCCTTGAAACACGAAGGCTCCATCTCCGTTAGATGTGACCGGGTGGCGAAAGGACAGCATGGAAACAAATCTAAAATTCGCTATATGACGGACCACAGTGTTCATGTGCACTTTGATTCCAAACAAATGAGCGCAATCATTCCGCAGCATTTCGCGGAACTCTTTTCGAAATGTGGCATTGTTGAGACAGCAGGCTTTGAGGCTTGCCTCGAGTACTGCAAGACGCCAATTTCAGTGGAGGAAGAGGAAGATGTACTGGGCCGCTGCGTGAGGTTCAAATCTGCAGGATTCGATGTTCTGCCCTATGAATTATATGCCCGCATGGCAAACTTGCCTGCGCCGGTTTCAGCAGCTGTCTACTGCTCCTGGCAACAGACGGGAAGTATTCCAAGTGGTGTAAGCCTGAAAGGATGATGCTGCTGAGAAAGGATCCGAACAAGGAGGATGTGATTGAAAACTTCAGGCACATAACTCTGCCCAACACTGAGTTATAGATTTTAACTAAGCTGCTCGCCAACAGGCTAGCGCTCGTTGTAGGTAGTATAGTTGGAAATGCACAAACCTGTTTGATCTCCTGTAGATTTGTCCACGACAATCTCCAACTCATGCAGTACATCAAAGCTTTTTAACAGGATGGACCATCGCTATCTGGTGGCTGTCCTGAAAGCTTTCGGTTTCAGTCCCGTCTTTAGAGAATAAATCACCACAGTATATAGTGGCATCTGGTCGGTAGTCAAATTGAATGGTCACATCTCGAAACATTTCAATAGTAAACGCGCGATACGCAAAGATGCTCCCTCTCCCCGCATTTATGTTATTTTTAATTTAGAACCCTTTCCGTGATGGATGGAGAATTTGAGAGGGGTATCCCGCTGGATCTAGGTAACAGGATAGCTGTGTCTGCATATATGAATGACAGGTCTGAAACTAGGCTCTTGGAAAGGCAAGTCGTCTAGCAGCGATTTCCGTCGCTAGACTGAAGGTCTTGTGTGCTCGGAATCGGGTTCCGACCACATCTTCAGGGAGATAGGAACTAGGAAGTGTTATGGCGGCCAAACTCACCCAGAAATATGCATAGAGAAAATTGTCTCTGAAAGGCCCCTAAGAAAGAGCCAATGCATATCTCACCTCGGTAGTTTACTACTGCCTACCTGTCATGATTTATCCTTAGAAAATTGAACAAATAGGAGCGCTTGCTTTTCCGATTCTTATAGAAGAGTCAGCTTCTGCTGGTCAGAAAATCTATTTGCCATCAACACCCACACTATAGTGATCTTGGGATGCCATCCTTAATGATGCAGCGCCACGCTTTGAGGCTGTCAACCCTACATAAAAAAACTAATACTATTAAATACTATTAAATAGTATTACTAACATTTTGTGTGCGGACGAGACTGATGAAAGCCAGAAATTTGGTATTTTATCAATACCAGGGGATTCCACTTATGAGCCTTCTTTAGTGCACTCCTTAGGTCGGTGAGTGAGATGTCTTCCCATACCTGTTCATTATTATTATTATTATCATTATTATTATTATTATTATTATTGTTGTTGTCATCATCATTATTAATAACATTATTATTATTGTTATTATTATTATTATTATTATTATTATTATTATTATTATTATTATTATTATTATTATTATTATTATTATTATTATTATTATTATTATTATTATTATTATTCAGTAGTTTTATTTTTATAACGTGCTTTCACTTCACTACCGAGCGCAGCTCTGTGCGCCTTGGGTATGTGCTGTGGTTTGCTGTGGTGCTCTTATGTTTACTGTATTGAAGGTGTTTTGCGTAGAATGTGTGCAGTACCCAGTAGTGCAATTTTCTGTATGTTATATATATTTGTAAGTCCTGGTGTTTTTGTTATGTATTTGTCTGAATATTTTTTTATTATACCTAAGGCACCTACTATGATAGGAATTGTTTCTGTTTTTAGACTCCACATTCGAGTTATCTCTATTTCCAGGTCTTTGTATTTTGAAAGTTTTTCCATTTCTTTTCGAGAAACGTTGCCATCTGCTGGTATTGATACATCAATTAGAAAGCATTTTTTTCTGCATGATCTTTGACAACTATATCTGGTCTATTTGCCTTAATTTCCTTAATTTCTTTAATTATTAATATTATTATTATTATTATTATTATTATTATTATTATTATTATTATTATTATTATTATTATTAAGAAGCTTTTGAATGAAAACGAAGCTTATAAATATTATTTAAACATAGATGTCGCTGACCAGTCAAGTTCATGACAAAATCTACTACTGACGGATGGTGTACTCTAGTACTTGGAAGAATAAAGCCCATTTACGGTTAGTCTGTTCAGTCCCCTGTATTAACGAAATCAAGAAATTTGATTGTAGTGAAGATGAAGAAAGAGAAAGTGATTGAAATATTCTTTGAAGTGAATGACTCAGGACAGTACGTCTATGTCGATTCCTCGGTAGAAAAGGAAGCCTACGCCATTATTGAAGCTCTTCGTAAATAGAAGAACTGCCTTAACGGAGTTCATTTTCAGTTAGTAGCCGACCAACAATCCGTGGCATCCATGTTCAACAAAGAACACAATGGTAAAGTCAAGATCGACGAGATATTTCGATGTAAGACTGATTTATCAAGTTTCAAATACGATGTCATTTATCGGCTGGTTATGGAGAACAAATCTGCAGGTGATTTTTCTCGGGGTTATTTTGCATTTTCTACCTTTCCGTTTGTGTCCGCATGTCCAGATATATCAGCCGCTATTGTCATTCATTGGCTCTGCCAAATATTTTCGATTTGTAGACTCCCTTCTTTCACCCACACTGATCGTCGTTCTGCCTTCATGTCAGCTGAACTGAGACAACTCCTCCATGATAAAGGCATAGTGACAAGCAGGACGACCCCATACAATCCAGCTGGGAATTGACAGGTCGAAATACTCATTTCAACCTAACGGAAAAGCATTACTTTTTCACCGAAGTCTAAGGGATTGAGTGCGAGAGCCTGTCAGTTCCTTCCTCTGTACAGACACTAACACAACGCTTCACAAGAAGCTCTTCAGTTTCCAACGCTGTTCAACTTCTAGGATCTCACTACTAGAATGGCTAGTGTATGGTGGACCCGTGGACATGAAGAAACAACAGCAGTTCTCAAAATACAATCCAACAGTGAGGAAGGTTGAATTACTTGAATGCAATCCACAGTATGCCCATGTACGCTTATCAACCGGTAAGGGAGAAGTGGTTTCGTTGAAACATTTGACTTCGGGAGTAGATACGCAATTTTCAGATACACCGTCCGAGCTTTTTACCACATCGTACGACCAGGAACCTATGAACTTTCTCAAAGCAGAAACACCGGCACTTGAAACCGGAGCCAGTGGTATCGATGCTAAAAAGAAGCAAACAGTTCAAGACTTAATAAACCTGAGCATTCGAAAGGATGTCAACCATTCCATTCTATTTATATTTGACGGATAATAATGTAAATAATGTACATAATTCCTCATTTCTTAAATATAGAACTGTATTTCCATTCTATGGTTTGACTTCCTTCATGAATATTTCGTAACAACTTTATAGTTGAGTAAGGCCTCAATCAACTTCAGTTCGTTGAGTATATAAACGTTTCTATGTCAGAACCTTGGAAACTGTATTCTAAATTCTATCGTATGTCTCTTTTCTTGTCTAGTTTAACTTTTTCATTTAGTGTTCAGGTAAGAATATGGTAACTGCAACTTATAACTAGGACACCAAAAATGCTGATAATATAAGAATATTATCTTACCGTTCGTATCGATTTCTGTTGTAAGTATTAATTTAATCCGTCTATGATATT
>NC_068984.1:35843630-35847669 GCF_001194135.2 Octopus bimaculoides
ATATATATATATATATATACCTGTGGATTTGCTCTATTCCTTTTCTTCTTTATCTAGTGTGAAATTGTTGTTCTTTATTTGTTTTCCATTTTGAAGGTTCCATCTGCCCATTTCTCTAAGCTCAGTTCCATATTTATTTATTTGATAAATTCATGCACTATCTGTAGCAGTGTCTCCAGTTTTTATTTTATCATTTGCAGCATATAGCTTGAGATAATACATACACAAGATATGGTTGATGTTTTTGTGCAGAGCTTGTATTCACGTCCGGTTCTGTTTAAAGACATGTCGATTGAATGCATTAATTCAAAAACAGAATAGGTGAGATGAGAGCTAGTCTCCATGGAGTATTCCCCTTCTAAATAAGATGACTTCAGTTTTTATAATTCCCTGTTTTATCCGTAGCTGTAGAACACTTGCCATTTATCCATGTCAATATTTTATAAATTTTATCACTTGATACTACTACCTTGCTCATGTCTAGTGTTTCTACAATCCACGTGTGAGGAATTCTGCCAAAAGCCTTCGGGTAATCCACCCAAGCCCTTCTTAGACCAATTATTTTTTCGGTTGTCTTCAATCATGGTATTTGTTGATAAACAACTGTTTACGGGCATACACGCTTGCAGCATTCCTACTAGAATTTTCTGGATGTCTGCCAATTTTCTGTGATTTATTATAATTATTATTATTATTATTATTATTATTATTATTATTATTATTATTATTACTACTACTACTACTACTACTACTACTACTACTACTACTACTACTACTACTACTATTACTATTATTATCATTACTACTACTACTACTATTACTACTACTACTACTACTTCTACTACTACTACTACTATTTCAACTACTACTACTACTACTACTACTACTACTACTACTACTACTACTACTACTATTATTATTATCATTACTACTACTACTACTACTACTACTACTACTATTACTACTACTATTATTATTTGCTAATGCGCTAGATTTGAAATTGGTAATTTTTAAGTATAGAAGAAAGAGAATAATATCGCACGGGATTAAAATTGACCAGCTTATTTTCTTGAATGTTATTTTATCACATTTCCATTGTAAGCTCTCTCTCTCTCTCTCTCTCTCTCTCTCTCTCTCTCTCTCTCTCTCTCTCTCTCTCTCTCTCACTCTTTATTTGTGTATTTTAAAGTGTATAGTTTTGTGTATGTGTAGATGTTTGCATAGTTATTCATTGTTTCTTTTTTTTATATGCAAACATTTCAGATTCTATTACATTGAAAATATTGATATGATGTGCTAAAAATAATCAAGAAAAAAGATCGCCTATTACAAACAAAATAAAAGGATGATAAAAGGAAATACTATCAAAATTGTATTTATTTTATATTTCATGTTATTTACTTTAAAATGTATTCCCGCCGGGTTTCATGACAGCAATATCACATTAATATTTTGATAGAGATATATTAAAATATGTAAAATGAAAAACCAAAAAAGTTTATGAATTAAAATTTCATAATCTTAGGTAAAAAAAATGTTGTGTGGCACTGTAAAGCTGCTGTTAATGTTGATGATATCGTTGCTTTTAGATAAAGCTAACGTTGTCATTGACAACGATGAGAATGCTAAGGACGTTTTAACAAATGAAAGTGGATACTCCATACGTACACATAACATACCACATTTATAGATATGGGAATTTATTGTGATGCAGCCAATTTCATTTTACGGAAAATAAGGATATTTGTGAAATGAATGTGAAGCGAAATCCAAATTTATATCGCAGAACCATTAGAACAAGATTTATGTTTTTATCAGGCACTTTTTACAACACAAGAAATACGATTTAGATTGTAACCTACAGCCACCACGAATTGTGTCTAAACATGTTATATTTAACGAGATATGTTGTGATGGTCACATTCCATACCAGGCTGACTGGAAGATAATTATAAAAAAGAAAAATCCTTTAGTAAATTTTGCCATAAATTGCAAGCCTTATGCATAAAATGTGTCTCAGTAATAGGAGCCAATACTCAAAAACCTTATTCCCGGAGACATGTGAGCTCTTATTAGACGGAAAATAATCGCTTATATAAACCATTTAATGACAGCGAGTAATCCCACCTGAAATTGTTATTTTTAGAGTCGAAAGGAAATTTGGATTCTCCCATGAAAACCAATAGGAAGAAAGGGACACTAAGGAGTAGAAAACATATTAAGAATTCTAGAGCCTTCTACAAGTTTGCAAATGATTCTGCCTGAGAGCACTACACGGTAGGGCCATGGTTTTGAATAAATGGTTCTCTGACACAAGGCACCGTGGTGATAAGGGAAATACTAAATAAAGAATTCCAAAATAATTTCACTTTGCTGGTTAGATCATACGCAAGAAAGAAAGCCTGATAAGAATTTCAACTCTGCAGATCTACACGGGAAAGAAGCAACAATCTATTACATGGACATAAAGGATGACGGGGAAATATATGGCCTTTCATAAAATACAATTTCAGTTAACAACGGGCCTAGATGTATTTTTGGTTCTTCATTTAAATAGATGTAAGAAAACTACCCCCAAACCAACTAAAATATTCTTTCAGAATTATTTTTCATGTGGGAAGCTTCCCGAAATGATAATAGAAAGTATAATATACGCTGTCCATAAGGGAGGATTCAGAGCAGATGCCATAAATTAACAACTATATGTCTGACTTCACATGTTAGCAAAGCAATGGAACGCATTCTCAGAAGGAGACTGATCACTTACCTAGAAGAAAATAGCTTGCTCACAAACACGCTACTTTGCTTTGTCCGAGACGGACTTACCTCACACAACAAGTACAGCTCTGTGCTGTGGTACTGAAAAAGTAATTCAAACACTCAAAAATGGGTGTGATTTATATCGACTTTTACCAAGACCTTTTGACACAGCTGATCATAGGACGATATATCAGAACCTTAATGACATTTGTATAACTAGAAAACTAAAGGAATATTTGCATGACATTTTCCAATGGAGAAATGAGAGAGCAGAAGTTAATTGCAAACTCTGAGGAAAAATTAGTTCCTCGTGCAGTCCTCCAGGTAAATGTACTGTGATCACTACTGTTTGTAGTGTCACCGTCACATGCCTTCAATCAAATAGTCGGCCATCCTCACCAGTTATGCATGAAAATATTGAAACTAGTAAAGAGCACCCATGACACTGAAATTTCAGAAAAACTTCGATGAAATATAGACATGAGCTGCTGAAACTAATACTTAGTCCAATGCTTAAACGATTCGAGTACGCTAAATACAGGTGGAATACACATCACGAGGAAGTGATATCCCAGAGTAAAGGTCGATAAAATGTTAAAACACAAGGGCAGAGATGCAACATTTCATGTGTGCATCACAAAGTTGGCAACATTGTGCAGGTACTTGGCTGGTTGGATTCTGAAGCAATTCAGAACCATGAAAATGGGTTTCATGTCTAACTTATATATGATTAAGATCTCATAATATCAGGCGAAAAATTCCCAAATACATAAACTTAATTCATGAGTGGAGGCTACAACGCAATGTACCAGAAATTAAATATCGTTAGATATGTTGCAGTAACTGATGTAGATCACTTGATTGTGTTCTTTATCATATTTCTAATAATTTTCTTTGTTGACCAATGTTTTTCTTTAAACTTTGCTGAATTACATATATTTTCCATTTTATAGCAAATTTTTTTAGTGTAAGTTAATTTATATACACCCTGTATACATACACACACATACACACATAAAATTATATATATATAGTTATATTTTGGGATGATCGTGTCTTTTGTCGTGGCAAAAGAACACACGTATAGTGCTTTTATTTGTCCGAAATATAACAATATCTACTGCAACACACCATTTCCCATCAGGAATCTTGCAAAGCAAATTCATAGACTTATATTCATATGTGTGTGTGTGTGTGTGCATGCGTCTGGGTGTGTCTGAATGAGTGAGTGTGAATATGTATATGAGTGTATGTACGTCTGTGTATATATATATATATA
>NC_068984.1:35848363-35852112 GCF_001194135.2 Octopus bimaculoides
TATATATATATATATATATATATATATAGATAGATAGATAGATAGATAGATAGATAGATAGATAGATAGATAGATAGATAGATAGATAGATGCCCCTCTTATCTAGGTAACAAACGTGGGGTTGAGATGTACACCAGCAACTGCACAGGACGAAACTATAATGTATCAAAGATCCTCGCTCCTCATCTAACATACTGTGGACTGTATCAGCTATGGTTTGAAAGAACTGTAAATTTTCAACGAACTCAGATATGTTTAAACTGTGGATTTGGATATTTGCGAAAAGATATTTAGACAAACCTGTTTGTTATTATTTGGAACAACGAAGTGTTACATCTTCCGAACTCCCCACTACGGCAAATACATTTCTCGAAAAGAAGCGCAGCACAACCACAGATTTTCTCTGAAACCATCAAACACAAAAATGCGAACACTCACACAAAACTACACAAAAGCACACACACGTACACGCATACATATACACACATATACGTGTGTGTGTTATGTACATATATTTGTGCATATATGTGCATGGGTAGGTTTCGTCTAATAGTCTACAATTATAAGCTACACTTACGTTGTTTTATAATCACATGTTTTAGCTTAATATTGTTTACGGACATCCGATGAGATTCCGAAATTTTACCAACGTACGACCTTTTGACAAAATCTTGTTTCAATTCGCGTGACACAAAATTCCGTTTCAATTTACGGAATGCATATGTATACGATGGGGTACCCAAAAGAAACCGGGATTTGCAATATATTTTATTCACTTATATTTACATGTTTATACTTTTATCGCCTTCAAAGTGTTTTCCATACGGGTTTTCCTCTGTATGAAGCAGTCCTGGAAATCTTGCAAAGTGAAGCCTTTTAACGCCTCCGTCGTTTTTTATCTCATCTCTTCCATATCTGCAAAACGCTTTGGTCAAAAACTGTCTCAAAACGCAGACAAATTGTCATCATGAAACCACCACTCTCCACTTTGCTATAGGTCGGGGTGTTTTCGTCTCACCGTGTCTTGTAAATGCTTCAGAACTGCCAAGTAAAATGTCTGGTTACCAGACTGACTGAGAGGGACAAGTTCTCTGTGGACAATACCTTTCGAATCGATGAAGCAAATCAGTATCATCTTGACATTGGACTTCCTTTGAGGCACTATGGAGGGTCGGTGTTGCGGGGCGTAGTGACATGAAATACTTTCATTAATTCAATGCTGCTTCTTTTTCGGGTCGTATCCGTAGCCGAAGCTATCGTCACCAGTGATGACCTTCGAAAAATGGTTCGGATCAACTTCTAACGTTTTTTTTTTTTATAGGACAGGTATTATTTACTAATGGTGGAGAAAGTTAAGACGAAAACAAGTAATTCAAACGGGATCTTTACGTACCCACAATAATTGACTTTATTTCGAACGACTAGTTCTGTTCTACCCTTCCAATGTGTATGATTTGAAAAAAATATGTGCTATGAAGGAAGGGGAAATTGTACACAGAATGAAAGCATTAATCATGTCAAACTCGCAGGAAGATAAATTAAAAGTAAAACGAAATTACCAAATGTTTCGTATATGTTTTAATATGCTTCTTGCTGTTCAGAAATTATGAACTCTCGTAAATATGTCACATTTTTCTATTTAATGATACCTCTTGTTCTACCTTGTCTTGGGATTCACTCCAAGTTGTCTGAAATTGACATTATACTGGAGATTGCAAAAGCTGTTCTTTCTATTTTTAATTGTCAATTTGCTTTCTAAGTGTTTGTCATTTAAATTGATGTTTAATTTTTTTTTTCTTTAGATAATGTTGTACTTGTACTTTTTTCCGTTTCAAATATTGTTTTATTTCATGTGGCTCTCATAATTTTTGCTATCACACTCTTTTTTGATTTATGCTTCTTTTTTCTAGATCAAATTTTAATGTCTTCATATCGCTCTGTAATTCAACCACTCCTACATAAATTTGTTTCTACCTCTCTCTCATTTAATGCCTTTTCAGTCTATTCCTGCATATTCTATGCAATGTATTGAAGCTTACATCCTTTCCTCCTCTGGTCATTAACAGCAATGCTATTTTGGCATTTGATGTTTCATCATTTTTACAAAACACCTGACGCACTATTTGCTATAATTTTCTTTTAATTAAGATTAATTTGACTAAAATATCAAAAACAACATTATGAATTATTTCCTTTATAAGATGCTTAAAATCACTGGTTAAATGAGACAAAACAGACTATTGGAACAGCCACGTGATGTGCTGTAACAGCTATTTTTGATACGTGCTGTCTAGGGTATTACTGATTTTTAAATTCAGTATTGTCCGTATTCATTGACACTTCTTCCCGTTTGAGGCTTCATGGCGATTGATAATAATCTGAATATGAATGAATTTAATCTTATGGCGAGAATCTATTCTTTGTTTCTTGTTGTAGACCTTGAGTGAATATGAACTTATAAATGTGTTTAGAACTTTCTCATACACACAAATATTGTGACATTTCTGGTCTTAGTTTTGAAAGTATTGAACTCTTACTCAAGATATTCTTTGTGATATCTATTATAGGTTGTTGGCCGCATACTTCAGTTGAATATTTTTTTCTAGAAAATGGCCAAGACTTTATTCTGTTAGAAATACCAAAGAGTGTCATAAACATTTCATCAACTGAAAATAAGATGTAAGCGAAAATTGTATTTGCAGAAAATATGCTGTCCTCTTCATCAGGCTCAATTTTCCATAATTGCTTGAAGTAATATATATATATAATAGAAACGTTATTATAGTAAACTTCAAAAACAAAATCACTTCCAAATATAGTAATTAACAAAGCAGTTATATTGAATAAAACTGAAAAGTGATATAGCGGGCTTACAATGCACAAAGTCCGATATAAAATTTCAGAAACGAATCCAGTTCTTATCAAAAATATTGCAACTAAGTTCATCCAGAGAGGTAGACAAAGCCAATAATGTGATTTGGGAACTGAATTATATTTATATTATACTTGAATTCCATATGACGCTTAACTCAGCTTGTTTATTAGCAAGTTTCTTTCAATGAAATGATAAACATTCATACCATCAAATCAGCGTTGTCCGAACAGGTGCACGGTTTACCACACATTAGGTGTCGAAGTGATCTCAAAGCACCGTGAGATGATAAAGTGTTTTGCTCAAGAACACAAAGTATAGGTATTGAAATAACGTTAAGCTATCGTTTCATGCGTTCTGCAATCATCAGGTTTATGCAGCGACAGTCGTTTTTTTCATAATTGACAACTGTAGTTACATAGGTGGACTTTTTTTTAAGTACCATCTGATGGGCTCCAGCAGGCTAAATCTTACGAACTGTATTTTACCCAATGAGCATTCGTCTTAGAGCTCATGGTTGTTTTGTGAGCGAGCCAATTAATTTCGAACTGTATTTTGACATATCAGTATGTAGGTTAAATGCCACGGTTTGGTGGGCACATCAAGGATCCTATACATTGAAAACACCTACATGAATATTTGTTTGGCTATATTTTGGAACGTTGTTAACAACATTCCTGTTTTCATTGACTTCTATTGTTATTCCAGAAATGTTTACATTTCAATCGAGTGATTGATTGTTTGGTCAACGTTGCTACCATCCTCCCATCGCTTTTATTATTATTTTCGCCGTCGTTATTATTATTATTATTATTATTATTATTATTATTATTATTCAGTAGTTTTATTTTTATAACGTGCTTTAGATCGGAAGAGC
>NC_068984.1:35859497-35863963 GCF_001194135.2 Octopus bimaculoides
AGTAGCTGATCTTTACAACCATAATTATTATTATTATTATTATTATTATTATTATTATCATTATTATTATTATTATTATTATTATTATTATTATTATTATTATTATTATTATTATTATTATTATTTTATGTTTGACTTTTGTTTTGCATTTGTACAAGTTGGATTCAAGTCTCACCCAGAGACCTCAAGAGACAACAAGTTAGAAGTTCATGTCATTATTATTATTATTATTATTATTATTATTATTATTATTATTATTATTATTATTATTATTATTATTATCGCTACAATCATTATAATTATCAATGTTATTATAACAGTCTGCTTTTTGCACGGGTCTCAATTTAACAATAATGTATGTATAGGAATACTTAATGGGCACAGATTGTAGAAACGTCTGTGATGTAAGGGTAACATAAATGAGAGAAGTGTTGGTGTTCTTGAGCTTTGATTCAAACAGCAGCCTTCTCAAAGTCTGAAATAATGGATTAGGATAGATGATGCATTCGACAAGTAGGTTCTAGGTATACAGTGTCATCAAATAATAAAGGAAACTTCTTCTACGATAAATCTGCGATTTATTTGAACAAAAGTTATAAGTGATGGATACTAATTAACATGATGTTTTCTTTTCAAGGAGTATCGAGTATTTGTCATAAACTGCTTGTCTGAAAATGAGGCAATATGTAATATGTAAAATGAGGCATTATTTAAAAGTTTCTGAAGACTACAAAGTTTATTTACCTCAGCTTAAATTCATTAGAAGAATGTTAATCAATTGACTCGTTGTATTTGAATAAGAGATATTGTATGGCGACAGTGCACTAAGACAGTATTCATTATTGAAGGTGGTTGATTATAATTATATTGGCTACTATAAATTAATCTAGAGACGATGGAAAATTTACTCAGAATGGAATTTCAATGTTTGCTTTTTGGCAGATAATGTGTAATTTGTATTTTATGGCCATGTATAATTATTATTTATGAATAAAGGAATGATAGAGAATAGTCTATCAACTTGGAGGAAGGTAGTATGCAATTATGCACTGTTCACAAGAAATAAGGAACTGTGTGAAATTCAATATTCGTGTTTTATCCCCTGTCAGCCGTAGACGTAAAAAAAGTTGTGATAAAATTCCGATTCAATACGTATCACAATATCAATTTTCATTTTGAAACATTTCCCATAATACTCCCTCTTCAGTTTAAACAGCGTGAGTTGCATAAGATATTATTGTTGGGTGTGGTAGTATTGTTGTTAATAAGTGTTGAGTGATATTTTAGAAGATTTTGCATCAATAAAATATAAATGAAGAACAAAAAGAATACTTTTCGGTAATTTCTATTTTTCATTAAATTTATGAAAGGTTATATTAGATTTGAAAGTTTATAAATTTTCAAGTTTTAAAAAAAAAGAATACGCACATAAACATTGGGGCGAGTTTCCATATTATCCACTGGGTCCTACATTAATGGTCAATTAACTGTAATTCCTTCATTGACCATTGTAATAATGCCTCAAAATTGCTTTTTAACTCATAAAACACGTTTCTGAAATTCACATATCCTCATCTTGCACACACAAGCCATATATGTAAAGCAACCGAATAGATCAAGCCTATATCTGCACTGACCATTCGTACCTCTCGTTATTAAATAGCTTCTTCCTTGTTACACCTACAGAGAAGAAAAGAGAAATATTCTCCTAGTTTTAGCAAAGTTCTTGCAAATACACAGGGTCCTCCTGTTGGGTAATCCTTACCACAGCTTTTGAGATCAGTCAATGCATCAAATTTATTCATATCTTTTTGAAGATTATGTAAAATTATACTTATGTAATCATTATAGATTTATCATTGAAAGTTTAAATTAATGATTTCTATTGCCTAAATCTCAGAAACATGTGTTGAGATTGAAGATATGAATATGGTGCCGTACCTGACAACGAAAAATAATTTATATTCCGTTCTATTCAAGACAGTATTAAAATACAATACACCACCGTTCTTCAGATCTGCATGTGACAACTATCAACGGCAAAAGATGTTTCATTGAAATTTGACTGCAATGACTTAGGACTGCTTTGAATCTATAATACCCAAATCTCCATAATACCCAAGGACTCCTAGAATCCATAATACCCAAAAGGCGAGCTCAATACAACACTTCAGTTATGAACATTCCCGCTAATTAGAATTATAGCTTATGGTACAGAATGATATCTAAACAATATTTACTAGGTTTACTATTAAGGTGTTATGATAAGAATTTGCAACGACGGTAAAAGGATGTGAATTAAAATGTTGTAGAATTCATTTAGGAATAGATTTTCATTTTTGTTTCCTTAATTTATGACGTTTGATTTTCCTAAGATATGGAGCAGTATACGCATAAAACTTTATGGTCACGTCAAGTAAACATGCATACTGAAGAGTACGCAAAATATAAAATGCAGAATGTTACAGAATTACTTCAAGTAAAACGTAGTGCAGAGAGGAGACGGAGGGTAAGATATGTGTGTTTTAGAATATAGAGTAGAGATAATTTCGACACTAACGGAAAGGAAAGTTATGTCACCTGAAGTAGGAAAATAAAATGCAGAATCAAACGATGTTAGTCTATGTGACTTTTCGATAAGATAACGTCATAAAATCTACTATCTTATGCTCACTTTGTTCAAAAGTTGTGGACATTATTGTTCAGACACTATACAGTCATAAGAACTTGCAGACTACATGTAATACACAGTGCAGTGTTTGGTGAATTAGTAATATCGGTAGCGGAGGGTAGGAGAGCATGATATGATTGAAATATGTTGAAATTTCTCAATAAACAAATTAAAATCAATATTATTTTCTTAGGAACTTTACACTATTTTGGTATGTATACATACAAATACGCGCTTGTTCATGCGTCATAGACGCAATATTTTTTTCGGTCATTACAATATTAGCGTATAATGGATATAAAGGTGTTAATTATGCATTTTAAAAATGATGTACAGCATAAATATCAAAGCCTGCCATTCTCCTTCTGGAAGCGTAATGCTACTGTAATTTTAGTTAAAGTTTATGTACAAAATATACTATGCGTATAATCATCACTGAAATGTGTAATGATTACTCTATCCGTAGATAGTAAAGATATCACTTTACTAGATACCACTTTTTCCTCGGTGAAAATATTACAGAAAACAAATTATTGAAAGCAATGTTCCAGCAGAATCCGACGCCGGATAAGCTATCATCATTTTCATTAAAATTATTTATTGAACACATCTTCTGTCCTATTCTTTCTTATTGTACGTTGTTGTTGTTGTTTTGATTAGCAAATATGAACTATCTAATCAATATGCAAACGCATTGCAAAGTACTCTGAATCAGTATAATGTATCTTTACTATTTAAATAGAAATTAATGAATTAAGTAATATAATACCATTGAATTTATATTTCTTTAACGGAAATCGTCATTTATGTTGGAAATTCATTAGAATTTAATAAAACAATAAAATATCACTGACTATATTATGTTAGTGATCTTATGTAATTTATGTTACATGATAATTGTATTAATCTGCATTGAAAGTAAGCATTTAATGCAGCATTAATTTGTCGAAACCGTTTATTTTCAAACAGAAACACAGCATACCCTCTACAAACACAACATTTCAGAATACAATAAGAAGCTTTGATACACAGTACAAGTAAAACTTATCTATTGAAGCAGGCAAATATATGCAGGCAATTTCGTATCCTGTTCTGTGCTTTAAAATAAGCAAATTCATTGGTAATATCCAACATTCTCCAGATGTCTGCCTCTTTCTCCGTTCAGTGAGTACTCACAGTATACAGGTAACACATATTGCAGAAAAAATACAGTCAAATGTTAGTTGATCATTTCATGAACGTAAGAAGTGTTAACTATTTGTTTTTTTATGCTATGGTAATTGAAAGAGAATATCATAAGGACGCTTAAAATTGTATAGATATTTTCAGTTTCTGTGAAACTTTATTGTCGTTTTTCCACATTAATGAGATTCATGTATGATATGACCATATGGGACGGCTAATAAATATAAGACAACTTACTGAAATTCTCTTGTGATACGTAGGAACCACTTCGAGGGCAAAAATAGCTAATGAATATTTCAAACGATTGGTAGTATTACTACAATATTTAGAAACATCACCGAATTGAAATACTTGTTTTAAAATGTCCACTTATATGATCTAAGGGAATAATAATAATTTAACGTAAACTGGAATGTGAATTTCAAAGAATATATTAACGTGTTTTATATTAGCTTCTTATTTCAATTTATAGTTGAGAGTAACCTCCAGTGTTCTGTTGTTGGTTGCATCGAAGGCAATATATACTTTTTTGTGCATCTTTATTTTATTGAATCATATTTCACAAAGTTGCGAAAGCTGCACTTCTCTCTCGCTTTATATATATATATAT
>NC_068984.1:35864065-35866157 GCF_001194135.2 Octopus bimaculoides
AGTTTGAGGAGGGTATTGGATTTAACCAAACCCCGGAGGATACAGGTAATACCGAGTAAGTGCTGTATACTGATTAGTTTGCCCCAATTGTTGTATGAACAGGATTGGGTATTATAAGTCGTGTATTAGCGTGTGCATATGTAAATATATAAAAACAAAAGGATAAAGAGAGCAAAGGTAAGGCTGAAGAATTTTATGGATAGGGCACTTATAAACATAAAACACCCAGCTAATATGCATATCATAAATTATATCTGTATGCAGAACAATAGAGTAAGCAGGTATTTCCACAAGTTGAAAATGTGACAATGATTGTTCATTCCAGCGACAGGGTTTTGTACGCTTGTAAGAAACCAGCTCCTCCTTTACAGAAAACCTTTCAATAGTGAATGATAGAAGAAAACATTTATACATAAATACATACAAACATATACATATATATGCATATATATAAACATATATAATTAATCCATAACAAATACGAAGAAAAAACACAAGAACAACCAGCAACGCGCGGACGTGGTACATGCAAAGTATTAAAAGTTACGTTTCGAGTAAAGCTCATCTTCAGAAACAAGAAACAGAGGAAAGTGCAAGAGGAAAGGAAGATAGGGACCAAATAGCCAACAATCCACACGTAGTTATATTTTGGAATGACCGAAAGGGACTGGGCAAAGACAAAGTTCTTTCTAGCACAGGAGAGTGTAAGCGAAAGAGGTATCTGTGTATGTGTGAGTATGTGTGCGCGTACATGTGTCTGTGATAGCATGTGTGTCTAAGTGTGTGTGGCAGTAAAGGAGTGCGTGTGTGTATACGTGGGTGGTGGTGTGTATGTGTGCATGTCTGTACGTGTGTGTTGTGTTTTATCAACTGTTTATATGTGTATGTGTGAGTGATCGTTTTGTTTGTTAATGTTGTAGGAAGAAGCCAGTATCTATTGTAACAAAAGTGGGGGTCTTTTGTGTAGTTATGTATTTTTGCACATGTGCGTAGATGGGATGGTCAGCGGAAGGGTGTCTGAGAGGCAGTTTGAAGGGCGTGTGTGTATGTGAGGGCATGTATCTGTAAGTTGAGGGTGTGTTTTGTGTGTGTGGTTTATGTGCGTATGTGTATCTGCGTGTGTGTGCGTGTGTGTGCATATGTGCGTGCGTGTGCGCGTGTGCGTGTGTGTATGCGTGTGCGTGGGGCTGTGCGTGTGTGGAGGTATACGTTTATTCCTCTCTGTGGGTGCGTGTGTGCTTATATGTGTGTTGTGTGCGTGTGTGCTTATATGTGTGTTGTGTGCGTGCTTATATGTGTGAGTTCTGTGTGTGTCGTGTGTGTGGGCGTTATATGTGCGTTCATGTCTGTGTGCGTACATGTGTCCGACTGCGTGTACGAGTTCGTATGTGTGTGCGTGTATGTATGCGCGCGTGTGTCTATAGAAATTTTTTTAGAAAATAAAAGAGAATACAATAAAATAAAAGAGGCAAAAATGATACAGAAAAATAAAAATTAACATAATAGAATTAATAAATAAAAATAAATAAAAATAACATACAAAATAAAAAATTAAAATTAAAACGATAAATTAGAAATTAATACAATTATCCAAAAATGAATGGTAAAAGGAGATAATAAATACATAAACTAAAGTAAAATTATCAAAAATAAACAATTACGACGGAATAAACGATAAAAAGTTGATAAAAAACGAATATAAATTATAAAAATGGAGTGAGTATAAGATAGGATAAAAAGTAATTTTTTTTAGGAGGGTGTAGAGACAGTCACTGAGAAGATGGGATTGTGATGAGTTCCAAATGGGTTTGTGTTTGTAGACTGAAAATCTAATGCTGTTCTAGGCGGAGTGAATCCGTGGTGCAGGGCACGGCCGAAGACGGTGATATTTGTGGTGGAGTGGTTGGCCACGCGAAAATGAAGGGTGATGGGGGTGTTCTTACGTGGCCAAATATATTGTAGATGTTTGGTGAACCGGTCGACTAGCCGGCGGTCCGTCTAACGAACATGCAGATTGTTCCAGAGATTACATCTGTTGCAATAGATAAGGCAGGAAGACGTGCAGGAGAATGAGTTTCTAATGTAATATATA
>NC_068984.1:35866722-35868414 GCF_001194135.2 Octopus bimaculoides
ATATATATATATATATGCATATATATATATTATTCATATTATTATATGATTGAACGCCACGCATCCATTTCCAAGTAAGTTTTATCTTAATAATTCTGATGTGACACTATTACATGACTATCTCGATTTCTCTCTCTCTCTCTCTCTCTCTCTTCCTCTTTCTGTATTCTTTTTTCTCTAATTCTTCTTCCCCACTTCACCGTTCTCCATCTGTCCTTCTCTCTCCATCACTTTTCTTCCTTGACTTTCTCGTTGCTCACACGTGACCAGCAGCCATCTTTCTTTTCCTAATTCGAATTTCTTATCGTTAAGCTAAGGGATAGCACGCAGTTTTGTCTGCCTCCTGTCAAAGCTTGTTTCTCCAGCGTTTAACACCTCACCTCGTTATGGCTTAACAACCCTTACCGTTTGTTTTCACTGTCCTATTTTTGTTACCAAGTTTGCTTTCCGCAAATCACAAATTCTATCTGATTTGCTTTGCGGGAGCAACTGCTTTCACGAAGACGCATCTTGTCCTAATGCTTGAAATTCGGAATAGATATAACAGTGATGATGGGATTGTTCTTTATGTTGCCTGTCTTGTTTTTCTATTTGTTCTTTAGTCGTTCACAAAAAAATGTTCGTTTTCTATGTTTTCGAATTTCATGTTCTCGTTTTTGATGTTGTTTAGGTTTGTTGATGTCCTGTACCCATATATGCATGTGTATATACATATATATGTATGTATGTATGCATATATGTATAATTGATATATATATATATATATATATATATATATATATATATATATATATATATATATATATATGTGTGTGTGTGTATATATACATACATACGCATACACACACACGCACACACACACACACACACATATATATATATATATACACATACATACAGACATGCGTACAAATATACTTACACACATACATACAGACATACGTGCAAATATACTTACACACATACATACAAACATACGTACAAATATACTTATACACATACATACACATGTACTGAAGTCCAACCCATGCCTGCATGCAAAACGGATACTAAAGGATGTGCATCGAAAAAATTTTCTTGTAAGAAATATCTGTTAGAATGATAAAGAAGAAGGAAATCATTTAAGTTATATGCGCTGCAGTGACAATAAACCCGTAAATATATGGTAGCACATCGTCTATATGAGCCACAGCATATAACAATTGTAATGAAAAAACAAGAAGGACACGAAACGTTACAACAGAAGTAATAATAGTAATAACAACAGTAACAAAAATATTCAAACTTTGACAAAACATTTGTGGAAAGATGTTTTCACTCTGCTATGTAGGTTCAGCTGCAATCACCGATCTTGTATGTTAATGTTATGAAACTACATACATTATCCATTTGAAGCGAGCTATGCATATTAATTGTTTGAGACAGAACCATAAAGGCCAGACATGGACCAACATGCTTTAGAGAAGTATTCTGTCACTGTGCAAATATAAGATATATTATAGTTATTGTTCCTCATTTATTAATACTGATAACGAAATTTTAACAGACGGCACTACCGTAGAGGATAGGTCTATGAAATGGTAAAATGATATTGCATCTAAGTTTGTCAACATGTCGGAGCTATACTCATAAATATCAATATGCACAATATATGTGTAAATATGTGTATATATATATATATATATATATATA
>NC_068984.1:35868847-35872676 GCF_001194135.2 Octopus bimaculoides
ATATATATATATATATATATATACACAGGCTGACATAGACGCACACACAGACAAACAGACACAACGAGACTCACACATATTTGTGTGGGTCATTACGCCGATAATAATAAACATACACATTCATATAAAGAATCATGCACACTTCTCAGTAGAGCCGTGAATGTTTCTGTATTTGTGCGTGTCGAGTACATTAGTTAAGCTAGTTAGCTGACATGGAAAATGGAATCAGAAATATTTCGAAGAATACGAGGCATGTTAATGTATTCTCAAGAAAAAGAACACAATAAAATGAGGTTTTACCATTTCTTATATAAATTTCATCAGGAAGAACACGAAGTAAGTAAGGCAACAATTATCATTTCCATTCTTCTGTAGTTTGCAGCACATTCCGGCAGTTCAAATGTTTACAAGTTTTCTTTTTGTTTTCAAGTTTATTTCCTAGTACAACTCTAGTTCTTTATTTTCCTCTCTGTCTCTAGAAATTTTATATTCACAACAGTTGACGCGAAATATCACAATCCTTGTATAAAACCTGCAATAAATACCATCATCGAAATTCAGCTTTGCGGCGATATTTATACGCAAGTGGTTACCTGTAGCTGAAGGCAGGCACAAGTCGAAAGCATTAAATACGTTCAGAGTCGTAAGGACAGATGCATTGCTGCAATAAACGTCTAATGGAAGAAATATTAATAAAAGTAAAGAACTTGTTATTCATGAGATAAATTGACGATAAAATCTCTCTGGAGGTCTTTCAGAAGACCAATATTGTTTCCCAGTATTAACTCAATTTGCAAATAAGCTTCCTTTTCTGTGTATACATATACTGTCTTCTTCTTTTATGTTAGTAACACAGTGTATATGTAAACGAGAGTGAACGTAGGACAACGACTGTATTTTGTTTCAATATGTACATCACTGGACAAGATACAAAATGTAGGCAATGACTATGTGATTATGGATATTAAATGATGTATATGCGCGCGCGAAGGCGCGTGCTTTCATACGTGTGTCTGTTTACACACACGCACACATACATGCACGTTTTATATATTTATATATATATATATATATACAAATTTAGGAGGGTGGGCTGAAAAGTTCATAGGCGGATTGTGAAGGATGATTCTAGAACTATGAAATATTGAATACTTTAATTTGAAGCCCTCTTATAAATAACCACATTGTTTCTTTTAGGTAAACTGACATCTGACTGTTCAAATAAAACCTGCAATGTAAGTAGTAGCAACATTTCATGAAAATGGAGAAACTTTGAAGACGTGGTGTTATTAAGTATCTGAAGACAAAGAATGTTGAGGTATTTCCAGACCTTTTCCTATAAGTGGCAATCCTTTAGTGATATTGTTTTCTATCCTAGGCACAAGACCCGAAATGTTTTGGGGGAAGGGGCCAGTTGATATGATCGAGCCCAGTACGCAACTGGTATTTAATTTATCGATCTCGAAAGGATGAAAGGCAAAGTGGACCTCGGACGAATGTGAACTCAGAACGTAAAAACAGACGAAATACTGCTAAGCATTTCGCCCGGCGTGCTAACGTTTCTGCCAGCTCACCGCCTTGGTAATCCGTTAGTAATATTGCATACAGACAATTTAAGGTTTGTTTGTGAACTCTCTGTATTCTCAGGCTGTTTTCGTCAAAGCAGCTTCAGTTTGTAGTTGGATAAACCTTTGTTATCGGACAGTAGTATCTCAACCATTTCATCCCTAACACTACATGATTCTAAAGTCTCACAATTATGTCTGAATTTTATGTAGTATTTTGTAAACACAGTAAATTAGCGGATACACTGTGATCATTTATTTTCCGCATAACAGTTGATGTTTCACTTCATCCCGATAATATGTTACGTTATCCACAGTATAGATGATGTCGCACTTCTTCCAGTAGTCACTAACTCTACGTTCGATATTCTAGTCATTTGGTTTTCTAAGTTGCTCGAAATTTCTCACATAATGTGCCTTGTAGTTAGTTGTCATGACTTATTGTATTGGGGTTACGGTAGCTGTATACTTAGATATATGTACTTTTCTCACATTATCAAAAGCTCATTTAAGCCGACAAGATTGTTTGGTGTAATTGTTAGAAGCATTTTTCTGGAACTGTTCACTACTATAGCGGGATAAAAAGTATTTGTCAATCACTGTTCAAATGGACTTTGAGTCATCCATGCCTTTAATTTGAAAGTTAAACTGAAGTAGAAAAACATGTGCGTAACCTTTGAGAGCGTCGTTTTCCTGAATGATATATAGGCTTTCCTTAAATGACTCCTGCCGTGTATTGCCACTCACAAGAAGCAACGGATGATGGTTCTTGATTTCGAAACTTCGTGTTCTCTTTTCTTTTCTCTGGAAAATAATTTCCTTGCTGGCATACCGTCGCAATAAGTTCATTTTCATCAACCTCTGCGCATTTTTCTTCATGTTATTTCAACTTTTTTACAAGGCACCACGTGAGAGAAAATATTCCCAATGAAGCTTTTCACTACACACTCTCTCTCTCACACACACACACATGTGTATGTATGTATGTACGTATGTATGTAATTTATATGTTCATGTGTATTTACACGAGAGTCACCAAGAAGTTTAAAATCTGAGGAAGACACCCTCATACAATGTGGCCAAATCAGGTTTATTGCGGTCCATGAGTGTTGCAATCGTGTGGAAACTGTTGAGGAAGAAACCTTCACACAGCTGGTCAGAAAAAAAAATCATCAACAGAAAATATCACGTTTTCATCACATCGATACTGGTTCCCAGCAAAATGTGTCTTTCATGTTGGAGAATAGATGATATTCATACATGGCCAAATCAAGCCTCATTCAGCTATTCTTCAGTTGCAAAAAATACTTAGTAGCAGTCATTGTATCAATGCTAGCAACTCCCCCACTGAATTCTAATTTGTGCAAATTCAAGCGCTTCTTAAACGTTACAAATTACTCTGTCAAAAACAGAAAAGAATTTTCATTAGAAGTTTCATCTTCCTACCTTCTGTTAAATGCCCAAGAGACTCTTTGTTTTTTCTGCTTTTATGTACATCGCTTTCATCGGCACATTCTTGGGATTCTGGTCGTTGTTTATTACACAATAGACCCGCATCCATTCGAGCTTCATATTACATCAAGCAAATAATAAGATCCAAAAGTTAATGAAGTAAATTCACGTGCACTTGACTAAATTTTCTCTTTATTGCCACATATTATTACCAATGTAGATTTTCCAGCATAATTTTTTTGCAATGTTGCTAATATTTTCTCTTGCATCTAGGACTTTCAAAAGTTCAATATCAAGTGCAATCATGTTGTTACTCGTTTATGCTCTGCAGCCTTCAGTTCCACTTGATGGATTTTTCTGGACTTATTTGGATGTAAGGAAATCAGCAATTATCCACAACAAATATTCATTTAGAGAGAAAGCGCAAGGAACATTCTCTAACGTGGGAACAAAATTTGTTAACGTTCTCCTATGAATGTAAGTATGGAAATGAACAAAGAAAAAAAACATTGGCGGAGTGATGTGTGAGGAAATACTGTATGACTAGAGTTGATTGGAAGAGTTACCAGATGAACAGGCGTTTGTACCCTGGACCACTGACACAAATACATACACGTGTAAGCCCCACAAAATCTCCGACTTTCACATAGGATGAGTTTATAGTAAGGTATAGAGTAACATTTGCAAACACACACAGACACCTTATATGTACCTGAGCGTGTGTGTGTGTGAGGCATGTGCCCGCGTGTGTGTAATATATATATATATATATATGTATGTACATTTATATCTATATATATGTTTACGCGAGA
>NC_068984.1:35873856-35875375 GCF_001194135.2 Octopus bimaculoides
TATATATATATATATATATATATATATATGTATGTACATTTATATCTATATATATGTTTACGCGAGAATCGGTAGAAAAGTTTATAACCGGACGAAGATATCGTCATGCAATGTTACCAAATGAGATTTATTGCAGTACAACATTTTCTTTCATCAGTGTTGGTCTACTGTGGTAAACATTGAAGAAGTTGCTTTCATGCTACTGGTCATCAACAGAAGATATCACGTTGTCATCACTTTGATATTGGCTCCCAGCGAAATGTGTTTTTCATGTTGGTGAACAGATGGTTTTGATATACGGCCAAATCAGGAGAATAGGGTGGGTGATCAACCAATTGAGAGCCACAATCACGTACATCACCTATTGAAACTAACGACTCATCGGCTGGATGTCTGTTTTCACGAAACAAGACAACGAATCCTTGTTGATATTAGGCGATTGGCCTCAAGAAGTTTGCATAGTAAGCTCCATATATAAAATGGCCCCTTTGGAGATAATCACTAGACATAGTAGCTTTTGCATCCCAAGAAACGAAGGCCATCATCTTCCATACCGATAAAACTAGCTTGGCCTTTTTTGGAGCAGGTGAAAAGTGATTTCTTCCAATGCATGAATGGTCTCTTTGTCTATCGCACCAAGTAATGAAATCAACATTCATTTTCGGTTAGGGAACGTTCACGGAAACCAGTTGGATCTGTTTTTCTGTGATGTGATCTATTTGGTCTGCTTTTGACCAGGTATTAGACGACGTGGCTCCCACCGAGAAGGAGCTTACGTTATTCCGAGTTCATTGGGCATAATATCCTCAGCTCTCGCGGGATGTGCTGATACCTTTGGCTATTTGAGTTATAACAAAGTGCAAGTTATTCATCACCATATGCAAAACACGATTAATGTTTTTTCTTAGTGGTGGTAGCTTTTAGTACCTCCGCACTCTGGGTCAAGTTTATGATGCTCCTTTTACTCCTAAAATCATTTGTCCACATTTGCACTTATCCCATAATGTAGCAACAATGTAAGCATAAGTCTTCTTGGTGGCTAAAAACTAGCTTTTTTCTTCAGGTACATGATAGCACCACGATGCCAAATTTTCATATTTTAATGCGCTTTGGCTACTAGTTTCTTTCGAAGTCTCGTTTGGGCTGTCAGATATGAGTTTACATGGAAGGGAACAATGCATTTATTAATAAAAGGAGCTGAAATTCACAGCGTCAACATCATTTTTTTATAATCAGCCAATGAACTATTCAGTACACACTCTTGTGTAAATATGTGTGTGTGTGCGTGTGTGTGCGTGTGTGTTGTGTCTGTTGTGTGTGTGTGTGTGTGCGTATGTGCGCGTATGTGTGTATGTGTGTATACTCAAACACACACGTATATATATATTTTATTATATGTATTTATTTTCTCCTAATTAATAAATAACTCGGACAAAATAAATTGGTTAATAGATACCAGGGTAGCAAAGATCACAAAATAACTGTGGTATAACTCCTGTTTATGAGGTAGAAACTCCTT
>NC_068984.1:35876244-35877733 GCF_001194135.2 Octopus bimaculoides
TATATATATATATATATATTCATCTCTGAGCGAAAAGTAAACAGTAACAGCACGGAATCGTGAAATATATTTGCCAACTAAATGTTGCGGGCCCATAGTGGACGGTGCTACTGTTGTTTTTAGCCCCATTAGTATTTGCGATAGGTAATCATCGTTCCATCTCTAGCCTTACAGGATTCACACAGACAAGGGTTTCTGGGAAATAAACCGTCATCAGTCTGTGATAATTATCAGCTTGCGATGAGAACTCATTCCAAACGCAAAATACTATATTATATTTCCAATGACAAACTGTCGTTCACCTTGAAAAAATAGAAACAAGCAATATTAAATCTTTGAGCGAAAAATAAACAGTAGCATCACGGAATCATGAAATATATATAAGAAAACTAAATATGTCAGTCACATAAGGAAGATGCTGCTGTTGTTTTTAGCCCCAGTAGGACATCTCCTCCAGGTGGCAAACGACACACTGTCTGTGTCCGATTAGCATTTGCGAAGGGAAATCTTAGTTCTCATCTCTAGCATTACGTGATACACAGACCCGTGTTCCTGGTGTTCCTGAGTCGCATCTCGTCATCAGTGTGTGATAACCACTAGCTAACGATGAGAACTCATTCCAAATGCAAAATACTATATGCTTTTTTCCAGTGACTAGGTGTAGTTGCTCTCAAAAAAAAGGAGAAACAAGCAATATTAAATCTAGTCTCTCAGCATTGCCCGGGAATGAAATTGGTCATTATATATTGTCAGGAAAAAGGAAAGATATTTGTATAGAAATTTATTCTAATTTCAATTTATTCTTCAATTGGGAAATCAATTCTGAATTCATAATACAATAATAATAAAATAATAATAATACGAAGAAGAATATTAATAATAATAATAGTGGCGTTTATGATGATGTTGATTGATGACATAATCTCTGTTTCGTGAGTGAAGCAATCCTCTTTCCCTCCATTGAGCATACATGCCGTTCTCGGTATCTACTAATATGAGCACCATTTTCGTCTACAGGGTTACGCAGGTAGTAACAATACAAGACCACCACATTGACTTGTTTGTTCCATCTACGTCGTATGTGCTGGTCAGTTGTGGGATAACGATAGGGTGGAACCGAAACGTTATCTCTGAGCCTGATTGCTGGAACACTGTCACCATCAAGGGCTTCATTTTCATCAACACCGTTATTCACAAAATATTGTTTTTCCGTTGTGACACATATGAGGCAGTGATTATCAGGTTGAGCAATTACCACTGTTACACCCTCAGTAGATGTATCCAACCACTTTCTTTCATTACTGTTATTATCATCATTGATATTACTTTCATTTTTTACTATTTGTCATTCTTAATATTTCTTCTGATCCGAGATGAGTTATCGCTAATTGTCATTAAAACTTTCTTGTTAGTGCTAGGATCCAGGTCTCATCTGTAGCGTAGACAATTCGGTAGAGCACTGCCTATATATATATATATATATATATAT
>NC_068984.1:35878020-35881435 GCF_001194135.2 Octopus bimaculoides
ATTATTTTAATGATTATTACTTTGTATTTTATTATAGTTCTTTTTAGTGCATTTACTTATTAAATTATTTTATATGTGACTGTGGATTTTCATGAATGAGTTCATGAAGTTTGGTTCTTTCCTGTAAATTATATATTTATATATTATATACTGTAAAGCATAATTTCCTTTTAATTTTTGATAAATTGAATTTAATTGAGTTTTTACCTGTAAATTTGGATTTTTATACCTAATATTACACACACACTTATATGAGAATCAGATTCAATTATTGCTTTCACCATCAACTTCAGAAGGTCGACATCTTTGAGTGAAAAATATCCAGAACGGAAACTTTTTAACCATTTCTGCGTTCTTTTAAACTATTAACACCATAAACTTCACATGTGTCTTTCCGAGCTTCAGCAGCTTTCTTCCCTTTACGGATATAAAAAACCAAACTTTGGCGAAAATATTGTTTTGCACTCTGCGTTAAAATTGACACTGAAATAACAGCTGTATACAAAATTATGCCTAACTCGCTTCTAAAGTAAGCTAAAAGTAACGGCTATCAAATGCCAAAAGGAAACGATAGTCATAACATTCATAGAAGTAAGTAAGGCTACCATTGGTTTCATGTTAAGAAAAATGGACTTAAAATGTTATGTGTGTATCTGTGTGTGATATGTGAGACAGCGTACCTGCAGACCATGGTCATGCCCTAAAATATGCGTTTTTCAAAAGGACTCTTTGTACTAGCATTATTTAAATGAAATAATGGACTAGATACCACTGTACTTTTTGAAATAATACATTTATCAATTTGGTGTAGAACTCCCATTGCAATCTTGTAAAAAGAATATTTTTGCTACTGGCGAAATATGAATGATGGCTTCGTTTCTTCCATCAGTATAGCTATACTCTTTCGCTAACATTTCAATCATAAATAACTTTTCATTCCGGAGGCAAAAATCTGTATATCATACAAAGTCTTCAGTAATATAAATATCTCATTTGATCTGTTTATTCGAAAGCGCTGACACAAATGAATACTATGTTGACTGCTGCAGTATATATATCCAGATTATATTCACCGTATTCCTGTCGGGTCCTATTTAAATCGAAACCATTCAACATTTGAATTCATGTCAAATTCAATGACTGAAATGTTAAGCAGCGTAACAGCGTAATATAAATTAAAGAAGTGAATTGCATTCATTTGTATCAATTTTGATGACAATAGTCAGTGTGTCTCACGTTCACGGCTAATATGAAGAGGTTGCCGTCACAAATTCTCTCAGATTTCTGGTAAAATTATGTGCAGTATCAGACTATCGATTTACAAACATTCTACAGCAGTAGTTCTTCAAATCTTATGTTTCGTTGTTACAAAACTGCAAACTGCATTATATAAAGAATGTAATCTTCCGTTTGCATCTTCTGGAGTGGGTATGAATATGTTAGTAAATATAAAAAACAAAACTACAAAAATTTCTCAATTTACTACTTATGCTTGCAAAATTAATTGAAATCAGTATATTTTCTCAACATCTATTGAGGAACTTTAGTTCAATACACATGATACTGTAATGAATATAAAACATTTTGAACACGAAAGACACAATAACACATTTTTTCTTTTAAATGTGCAAAATAATTGCATGTATTATAGACAAATGTCCATGATGTGGAATAAAAGAGTAACAGATTAAAACCAGACTGTCCCTGTGTTATCCATCTTTGAAAGAGGTGGAATAAATAAATCAAAATAAGACACCTGGCATGTAGCAATCACAGCAAGCCAAACGCCTTTTTTCATTTAGTATTAAATATAAATTTCATTTTCTTAATATCTTCCAGTTGAAGGATTTCTGCAAAAATTATAAAACTACAATTTCATATCTTATTCGTATACAACACAAGAATTCCTCCAATTAACTTTAAAAATTATAAGAAATACCAATTTGTTCAATGACATGAATTTTACAGAAGAATGCATCTGCATAAACGCATATATATGTATACTCATACAGATTCACAGAAACGCAAGCAGTACCACACACGCACACACATTCACACACCCACACATTCACATTCACACACCCACAACACCTCCACATATATATAAGCATAATTGTGAACGAGAGAAGAGGAGAAGTATGTGTGTGCATATGCCCATATTTATGTATATCTGTGTTTATGAAATTCATTTGTCACGAAGGAGAATGTCATTAAACATTTCATATTTGCTATAATTTGTAAATTTAAGGGGAGGAATCGTGGTGAAATAAGCATATATATATATGTGAGTGTGGGTGTATGTGTGTTTTTGTGTGCGTATGAGTGTTTGCGTGTGTGTGTTTGTGTGTGCGTGTGTGTGAGTGTGCGTGTGTGTGTATGTATGTGTGTATGTGTGGGCGTTGTATTTACAAGTTCCATATTCGGAAAATACTGATTGATTTCTGCAAATGGCAGGTAGCCTTAATGAATTCGTCTTCTGCAAATTTTAGAAAATGTCAAATTATAGATGCTTGTCAAAGACAATGGAAAGTGAATGAAAAGATAAAAGCCATGACGAGTAATAAATGTGAAGACAAAGTTCATTGTAAAAGGTTAACGTACAAAGTAGCTGTGTTATTTAAATACTTGTTTTGAAACATTGTGCTTCATTTCATATGATAAACAAAATTATAGAAAATGCGTACATATTCACTGATATATGGGAAGGGGACATCTCGAATACACGACGGAAACGTACATAGAACAACACGCTTTGATAAATAAAATTACATACATAAAACACCGTTTTCTATAAGCACACGTAAAAGAGAATAACCGCTAACCCGACCCATATGAGTTCACATAAGAGTTGCATAATCAAAACCTGTACAGAGAAATTCCAATAAAAGTCCAAGAACATAATCCAGGACGCGAACACACAAATATTAAGACATATGTCATAAACAAAACATCGACGTAATTGAATGAAAGGCCAACATTTTGAATGGAATTCAAATTGTTTTCAGTGCCCATTTTTTAATTTTTCTTTACTTCTGTTGAAATTTATTAAATCTTCCTAACAGCTGTTTTTCAAATGTATATTTACAAGCGTATTTTTGTGAAACAAAAATATTGTACACAATAATGCACTTACGTCTAATCACTGGAAACTTTGCAACAAGTGAATTGTTGAAAATGTTGCAAATCCGACACCTCTAATGAAAATTCATTAAGACACTCACTTAATACAAGATGGCATCTTGCAGTCATACAAATTACCTTTTTTGTTTTCAAATTAAATATTGAATTAATACATAGTAAGGTTTGGTGAAATACATATATGCATATATATGTATGTGTATATGTATATATGTTTTTTATGTGTCTATATATATATATATATATATATATATATACATATACATACAGAGAGAGA
>NC_068984.1:35881498-35882562 GCF_001194135.2 Octopus bimaculoides
AGAGAGAGAGAGAGAGAGAGAGAGAGAGAGAGAGAGAGAGAGAGAGAGGGAGAGAGAGAGTGAGGTAGACAGATACAGACAGACAGTTAGGCAAGCATAAAAAGATAGAACTCTAAAGAGAGAAAAAAAAAAGAGAATGTTCGTGTACTGAAAATTAGATACGCTCAATCAATGATTTACATTGTGAAGATTTACTGACAGAATTTAATTTTTCATGTACGCCAATTTTCAAACTCATGATGGTTAGTTGACAATGCAAAGCAACGGATTTTCTAACTACGAGAAAAATTTCGTTTGGTGTTTTTTAACATTCTTATGCAATGGCTGCCATCACTTCGTCGACTGTTTCCGATTTTGTACTCTAAAATCAATAGTTTAGTAATGCTCATAAAACTCTAATATGGTTACTCTAATTGATAACGTTATTTTCAACATGTTTAACAGCAACCAGTCAAGTTAGGCTTTTACACCACTATGGGTTTGTTGTTGTATCCCATCATCCTTGTAACACATGTATTGATATGGTTATTGTAGACAGGCAATTAAATTTTAACAGCCAAAATAGTGGAAAGGCCATTTTTTTCCAATTAACAACTTTGATGATAAGACACACTATACCGCAAAATCTAGGATATTCCACCCTATTAAGTGGATTCTCAGGTCACTATTAGGTGCAATTGTGGTGGTTTTTGAGCCATTCAGTTTAGACATATTTTCGTCACTCCAAAGAATCCTTGTAGGAATGTGTGCATCTTGTCACCCGAAACTGTAGTCTTAATTGAGAGCATGGGCTATAATTCGAATGTAACTTTTCAAATCGCAAGGTTTTGAAAATACGAGGGAGTCAATATCTGAATTCTTATCTCTGAATGACTTACAAAGCAGATTGCTTCAAATTTAACAATGTTTCTATTACATTTACACGCTTGCTTTGCGGGGTTCCTCGATGTCCACGGTCTTTCATAACATTTCTCTTGAACATTACGAACTGTTTCTTCTGCTTCAACATATTTCTAATCCAATTAAAGGTAAGCCGCAATGAGCATCCAATTGAATATATATAT
>NC_068984.1:35882594-35883225 GCF_001194135.2 Octopus bimaculoides
GTGTGTGTGTGTGTGTGTATAGATATAAATGTATATACATATATATATATATATAAAATCTGTGCATGACCTGAGAGTCAACATGCGAAATGATGCATATTACCAAGCTGTAAATAAAATGCAGATGCTTTGGCATTGTCATTTAGTCAAAGATCAAGACGGTGCGCCACTGCATATTGCAAAAATCCACACATTGCTAACACGATACAGAAGGAGACGCTGCAATAATTTGGACTTCAAGGGCCGACAGCTTTTTGTTATGCTCCCACAAAGCTTGGGAGACCTGCATGGCTTGCATGTAGGCGTTTTGAAGATCAAAACTGGATGATCTTTCTGTAAAGAGTTACTCATGAACCTACCTCAAGGCAAGATGAGTGCAGCAATGTCAAACTCCCTCATCCACCAAATGTCACATATCAGAGGAGGTTTAGAGTAAGTATAGCAAAGCATGGCTGCAGTCCTCGGACTGGACCTAAAAGAAGAATATATTTACATGAGGGCTAGTAGTTAGGCTGTTGCACTCACAATGGCTAGATCATGTGTTCGATTCCCTGACTGAGTGACGCGTTATATTCTTGAGCAATATGTAACATCTCATAACCTGGACGGTCACGTGATATATATATATATA
>NC_068984.1:35883438-35885133 GCF_001194135.2 Octopus bimaculoides
AAAATCACCACTTTCTAATGAACGTAGCTGTTTATCATCAGTACAAACTGCCGATATTATTATAATCGAACAGAATCTCGTGCTAGTTGTCTCCAACAACTGAAAACATGCACGTGATTCTATCCATTATAAAGAGTAAAATTCAAAAGTCTTAGTTTTGGCGCGCTCGGATCTTATCATTTACATTCCGTAAATCTTGTGTGCGTGGTTTTGTGTGTTTGCGTGTGTGTACATATATATATAGAGAGAGAGAGAGAGAAAGAGAGAGAGAGAGAGAGAGGGAGAGAGAGAGAGAGAGAGAGAGAGAGAAAGATGACAGAAGTAAACATACACGACATAAAATATTGTTTTATGTTTATTCTACGTTGTAATGTTTTATATGTTTTATTAATTGACATTTTTATGTTTCAGGTTCTATATGTCACTGTTTAATTATACCATGTACAAAAGAAGCCTTGGAACTGTCTGAATTTCAAAGAAGTCATATGGTGTGTCTATCTGAAGGTGGAAATAGGTAAAATCACAGGAAATCCTGGTATCCCGCTTTCTCCTGTTAATAGAGTGACTGTGCAATTTACCAGAGAGGAGAAGGTGTCTACATCCCTCGCCCATCGCCCAGATTAACTAGGGCTCTCTCACAAGACCCTTCCCTTTTTAAACATAAGTATGGACGATAGTCGTCGTTGCAAGTTATCTGACATAGTAGCACAATTTGCTGTGAATCCCAGAACAGATGTTAGGTATCTTCACAAACATGGTTACTATGGCAGAGAGGCAAAAAGGAAGTCACTGGTATTTTCTGTCATATCCTCCAATAATTCCAAATTTGCAATGTGATCAAGAATTTGAGTGAAAAGATTGAAACCAACAACGGAATATGGCAGCTGATCTGTGATGGTCTAGGGAGCAATTTGGAGCAATGGTTGTGTGAGACAACAAAACTTCAGATAAATATATGTCCATATTGCAGAAAAAGATTCCTTCCAGATTTTTCGAAGAGTGACATGATTAAAGGAGACTCTTTATTTATGAAAGATGGGACTCCTTGCCACACGGATAAAACGACAAAAAGTTTATTGGATGAGAATGGCATTAAACATTTCCATGGCCAAGCAAGTCAGCAGATGTGAACTTTATTGAAAACGTCTCGGCCATAATGCACAGGACATAAGAAGAAGAAAGCATTTTCAAAGCCAAATCTTTTAAGATTACTGCATGAAACCTGGCAAGAAATTCTTCATGAGAATATTTGTCATGTGATTATTAACATTCCTAATATGATCTTTGCATTCAAAAATGGAATGGGCATGTCTTCTAAATGAGGAATAGTCACATTATGACAATTAACATATAATTTGGATGCATATAATTTTAGATTTAAATCAACTTCAACGATTATGAGGGTATCTGTTTACTTCTGTAATGTCTGTATATATATATGGCGGTTGTCTACTCCTTACACAGAGTTTGACCACCTCCTGCACCCACACCTTCTACCTGCCCATGACACTCAGACACTCTGTAAAGTGATCAAATATCACTCCGGTGACCGATGTGGAGCAGCTCATTCATGAAAAAATAAATAAATAAATAAAATAAAATAATTTTAAAAAATAAATAAACATTTTTAAAAAAATCAAATGAATAAATAAATAAATAACTAAAACAAAATAATATATATAAAAAGATAAAAAA
>NC_068984.1:35885352-35885795 GCF_001194135.2 Octopus bimaculoides
ATTATAGACATTCATACATATACATACACCCATATATATACATATTTACAGACATTTTGTTGGATGGTCGTTGACTGTTCAGGAGTTCATCCGCCCTTTGACAGGTCTTATTTTCCATCCTGCAGGGTGTCCAACAACACCCTCCTCACCAAACAAGCCTGGTGGGGTTGCCAGTTTAGTTGCCGATGACCCGACCATGCAACATGTTGTACTGGATTACATGTTACCAGTAGCACTGAAGAGTGACCTGACATATATATATATATATATTTATATATATATACATAGTGAAAGGGTGACCTCCTTTGATCATCTTGTTTAAGAACACAACACGCAGCCCTGTCCGGGAATCTAACTCACAACCTCACGATCGCAAAATCGACGCTCTAACATTGAACCATGTGCCTTCACACAAATATATATATATATATATATATATATAT
>NC_068984.1:35886549-35888201 GCF_001194135.2 Octopus bimaculoides
TGTAATCTTTTTATTATATTTATCTTATGATATTTACTTTACTTTATATTATACTCATTTATTGTGCTTTTAATTATTAATTTTTCTATATGTGATAGTGGATTTTCATCGATGAGTTCTTGAAAATTGGTTATTTTCCCTAAAACTATATATTTTATATATACTTTATCTATAAGGCTCAATTTAATTTTAATCTTTTTATAAATTGATTTTAATTGAGTTTTTTACCTGTAATTTTGGATTCTGTCCCTAATATATATATATATATATATATATATATATGTATGTATGTATATAGGGAGAGAGAGAAAGAGAGAGATGAACATATACATACATACATTCACACACACACATGGGCGCGCTTCGTTTCATGTAGCGCAGTTCTATTGTTGATTTAATGATATAAAAATATCAGCATAACACACATGGAAACTGCCTTTCCGAAACTGATACATGTGTTTTAAATAATACTGTATATCTAATGTGACCGAATCCAGATAACTAGTTTATTTGAAGGAAGCTAAAAGACACTGAGAAAATATTTACCTCCTTTAACAGTAATCATGTGCATCGTCTCTGTCGTTTTGCGGGATTCTAAGAATACAGCAAAAGAACATATTTTTTTCTGGAAATGTCATTCACAGAGACTCGTTACAATATGTTCTCAGCTTTTGTTTACGGTGATAACTTCAAAATGAATTTTGCATGTGTTTTTTTATCCGTATACACACCCACCAATTCATTCACATAGACTGATGCATTCTCCGTGCAGGTACTAAGATCAGCGACACAACATCATTAAAACAATGAGAAGTAGAGAGAGAGAGAGAGAGAGAGACAGAGAGAGACAGAGAGAGCGAGAGAGAGAGAGAGAGGTGGGATTAAGATTGAAATTTTCTTTGAGGTTGATGAGAGATGCCTTGAGAAATGATTTTTCCATTGCAAGCACAAGCAGCAAGTAGAGCTGAGGAGATTGACAGACGGAAGGAGGAACATAATAATAAACTGGTAGAATGAACGTGAGAAATAAATCGGTGAGACAGAAGAGATTTTAGAATAAGAGGGATGGAGGCAATGCTGCAGGGTATATTCTAGAATCAAGCTGAATGAATAAAACAAAAGGATGTGACAGCTAACGCCATATCAGATTACAATGCGTATATACATAACAGGAAATAAAAGAGAGGTCAGACCGTAAACTGAACGATCAATCATGACTACAGAATTAAGTGTCATTCAATTAAAGAATGTTTTTATTCACTTGAAGATCCCTGGCTATAGGAAATCAACTTGAGGTTTTGAAAATGATATCGAACAAGAATTTCCACTCAATCAATCATGTAAATAAAGGTCTGTATAGAAGTATGTCTCTTTATATATGCGTGGATCCCTGCATAGTATAAATGCTGCTTTGTGTGTCTGCGTGTGTTTCAGCAGAAATATGTTGTATGAAATGAAGATAGGAAGTATCTATATAAGAATGAGAACATTGTGAATTTAAATGAATTATTTCCGTATTAAATATTCAGCAATGATTTACTTTTCGAAATAAATCTTAAATTGCAGAGAATACGTGAACGTGGGTGTGGGTATGCAACGGATACGTTTACAATGTAATATCTGTGTGAGCAGGTGTATATTAACTAACAAAT
>NC_068984.1:35888661-35921205 GCF_001194135.2 Octopus bimaculoides
ATATACAGATATATATACAGACATACGCATATACACACACACCTGTACATAAGCACATGTGCGTGTATTTATCGTTGTGTGTACCTAATAGTATTTCCATACATAGTTGCAAACTTGGAGTTACGTCACCAATACACAGAAATGTCTAAACTTAGACTTGTAGACATTTGACCTGTCTGCTACTACAATGAACTATCCCCAAAATTTAAACTCTCTCTAGTAATATCAATTAAGTGCTGTCATTCAAACCAGTAGAAGATCAACACCAATAATTCAACCTTCTACTGATAATTTAAATTAACTCCATTTACAAGGTAAATACGAGTAGAGGTAATGATTCTCCCAATCCATTCTACACTCCTTAATGACTTTCTTTCTTTCTTTTTTTTTTCTTAAACACTCAACATCCTCCGAAGCACACTCTTATAAAACCTGCAAACTAGAGTCGTAAATATCCCAGCTTGGGTAGACACTGCATAAACTGTGAATATATATGTACTAGCGTGTTTATATTTGTGTGCGTGTGTGTGCGTGCATGTGTATGTTATTGTAACTTATGAATGTCTCTTAGTGCCATTAAGTTTTTCAGGTCCTACAATTATTTATTTCTCCCGTGTATTTCCACGTACATACCATAATTAACCTTTCCCTTCTTTCCAGTGAGAGAATATAATTCATCCTTCACTAATTGCGGAATTGTCTACGCATATGAGTTATAATTATAGTAATGTATAGCATTGAACCTGAATTAGTAATTTCACTATTGATTGAAAGGTCACGCGATCAAATTCATTCCATGACATAATTCTGCCCAACGCAGGTTTATATAGCTGTCCCACTGATGTCAGAAGCCAATGATTGCAAGGGAAATTCAGGCTATGTTCAATGCAATGCACGTGTTTTAGTCTTAAACAAACGTTTAAGTATAACTCTAACTGAAAGAGTTCAGTTTACAGAGACCAACTGTTCTGTAAAAGTACGATATGTCATCTATTTTTATGACTTTGTTCTCCGGGAGTATACATTGAAATAAAAACTAATGCATTTGTTATTTAATCCAACAGAATTATAATCTCACTCGTGTAACTGTAAGAAACGCTACAACATTCTGTCACATGATGTTCTTTTAAAGTGAAATGTACAATTTTATAAGTTTTTCCCCATTTTTGGCTATTTATTAAGCTGCAACTGAAAAACTGAGATCTCCATTTTCACAGAAGATGCCTATTTCCCCATCCCCCATAACCCTCGTAACCTTTCAGGATGATTATTCATCGTACTTTCAAACATTTATCGTATATTGTCACGATATGAACTGTAAATGCACACGTCATCCATTCTAATACATGTATATTATGTGTTTCTGTCTTTTCAGTACTCATCAACTCGTGCTTCTACAAAGTTTCATCTTTTCAGTAATGCTATATTAGAAATAACTAGTCTGTTTTATTCCTAACTTCAATTTTTCTGAAGTAATATCATATTGAATACTTATTACACTGACGAGCAAATATAATCCGACCTTCGCGCAAGTGTTCCAACTCCTTACGACAGGCCTTCTCCTATTATATAATCTGCTTATCAGTTTACGCCCGAAGAGTGTAGTTATAGTTTCTTTTCTTTTACTTCATCTCGAGCGAAGATATATTTCTAATGTTGTATACTCCTAAGATTGATGCAACATGGAAATCTGGTACACACGTTTGCTACTTCGTAGAAATCACTTGTGCATCAATGCTTTCTAGTTTACTACAAGTTATTTAATAGCAATGTGTTGGAACATAACTACAGGTTACGCGGTGAATATTCAGGTGATGAGAGATTTATTAAGTGAAGAAAAGGACTGTCTTGTAAATAATTCCTTGCAGTGTACATATTTGGATATCTAATATTGAACACGTGAAGCCTGATATTAAGCAGAAGAGAGAACTAAAAAAAAAAAAACTCTCAAGTATACAGACATTTGACATCCAAAACTAAATGAAATCATTTAAGAGAGTTGCAGTGTATGATAATAGCTTCTTATGTTACAACGGTCTTCTTAGTTGTTTGGTGCAAATGATTATACGCAAAAAGAAAAGAGTTACTTTTTGTTAAGGCTGGAAGGAAAACTTCATCTGTTCAAATTAAATGTAAGTTACTTTTTAAGTCTTCTTTCCATATTGTTCGAAGGATTATACAGTATTAGACCCTATTTCGGATGCTGTTCGATATATATGACTCGGCCTTTAGAGCATATTTATAAATTCAAGTAATCACTAAATCGGATAAATTTTCCTTCTAATTGTCATTTATCTTTTACGTGTTTCAATCATTGAACCGCAGTCATGCTGTTGCAAGGTCTTGTGCTATATAGTCAGCAAATAAAATTATGCATAAATTTCTTGCAGGTGAAGTTGTTCGCATGTGTGCCCTCGGAAGTGAAAGCAAACCTCTGCCGAAAAGCTAAAATTTTGCTTTATACTGAACAGTTTCGATTATGGGTAGGCGATTATGCAAAGAGAAGAAACTTTTTCTATCCAAAGGTGAAGCAAAAGTCTAATGATTCTATGAAGGTGTTAGTTGTTCTGAACTATGCTGCTCAAACTACAGGTGATAACTCTTGTGTTGATTATGAATTAATTTTCATGATCTTGTTTGCGTAGGTAAACAACTATAATTTTCGAACTGAATTATTTAATGAATTATTGTTGAATTTCAATAATCTTAACTTCCTTCAAATTTTCAAAATGCTTGGATCCCTAAAATTACTCCATGCTTGAGAACCCTCCGTTTATTGAAAGCAACAAAATCATACTTTAAATTTTAGGAAACAGCCCTGAACACCCTACGTTATTTTTTAATAATAAATAAATCTTTTGAAAAGGCTGATTTCTTATTCAACATTTCCAATAAATTTTAGCCACCATTCAGCTTCAAAGATTCTAACAATCCACCTCTCAGATACCGGTTGAGCCATCTAGGGAAGCGGCCCCCTGGACAACAATTAACGTCTATTATAATGCTAAATAATAGCAGTAGGAATGTGAGAACATTTTTATAAATGAATTTAGAAGCGCCGAGTGATTAGGTATTTTACAAAAAATCAATAAATCAGCTTACAAGATTGTAGGTTAAATACCTTAGAAGGCAGAAAAAGTATCGAACAGCGGCTATAGGAAATCGAAACGTATCCCTCTCAGATACCGACTGAGTGCTCTCTACCAAGATATTCCTCGTTAGAACTACACTTTATATTCTATAAAATACCGGCGCCTCTAACTTTGCTAATATAAATGTTCTCAAATTCGAAATGATATCATTTAGCATTATTATAGAGGGTACTTGTTTTCAGAAGCCGCTTAAGTTAATGATTCACTGTGCTCACCCAGTATCTGAGAAATACAGGGCTCGATTCTCTTTAACTATCTACTGGCTATTTGTTTTCATATTCTGAGGGTATTTAGAACTATTCTGCGTTCGAGATTTACGTAATTATTCTGTAAAATACCAATTATCTTGGCGCTTTTAAGATAGATAGATAGATAGATAGATAGATAGATAGATAGATAGATAGATAGATAGATAGATAGATAGATAGATAGGTAGGTAGGTAGGTGGGTTGGTAGGTGTGCGCATGAGTGAAACACAATAAATGGAGGTGATAATGAAGTTACGGAATTCCAATGATGATGATGCTGATGATGACGATGATGATGACACAAAAACGACAATGAGGACGAATTTCACTATGACGACGAAAACACGGACCATATTCATAATAACATGTCAGTGAAAATTTCGATCTGCTTATAACGATTAATCTGTTCTAAATTTGACTATGCTCTTCTCTTCACAACTGACTTCCGCAATTCTGAAGTACGGTGAAATACTTGCTTCAAAATTTAAGTCTCATTTGACTGAAATGTGATTAAGTACCTTATCACGTGCTTCAATCTGTAATCAAATGAATAAATGTTATAGAATAATATCGGCTTTCTTTAATTGCATATGTATTTCTAATTATCTTAATAATGATTAATACCTCAAGCATATTAATCGTGATTTGACTTTTAATACGTAGCATGCTTTATACAAATATCTAATTATATTTGTTATATGTTCTAGACATATTATTCATGAAATATTAATATTTAGAAACCATTGAATATATTGCTTACTATAACAGTACAGTTTTACTAACTTGTGAATGTTGACATGATTCAGTCACATTACATTCGTCACATTGGCATATAGAAGATAGTGGTAGATATAAAAATTAACAATATATAAACTATATATATAAAATATATATATAAAATATATATGCTCATCTTACTACATCGTGAATGACCAGTGACTGTAAAACCAGATATATGAGGATGTATGCATTTCTTTGAATTTACAGTTTAACTATTCTGATATTATCCATACCATTACTGTTGCTCATAAGAATTATCGTTTTTTCAGTTTGTTACAGCTAATTATTGAAATCATCGTTTGGCAGATAGCTTACAAAAATCTTGTTTCCATGGCAGTGTATGCATGCATGCGGATTCACCTTCAATGTGCATGTGTAAGTCGGTTAAAGGTGCTTGAATGTGTGTGTCTCGATGAGTGTGTGCGCCTGTGTAGTGTGCGTGCGTGTGTGATTGCTGGTGCGATGATGTGCATAATCCAACCATTTGATCTCTTGTAATATGAACAGAAGTATATGTCTTCTGACCGTAAGCAAATCACCTGCTAACATTCTCTTTTTTATATGTCTTTTCTTCTTAAATTATTATTTAACGTGTTATTACAACTTCGTAATTCATTTTTGATATTTGCATTAATCAAAGCAGTTCATTATAGCCCCGTAAATTGTAATTAATTCCGTACGTTGCAGTGCGCAAACATTAAAAACACTTGGTCCACACTGAAGAATGATTTATGTTATGTAATTTGTCACTCTTGATGATGATCATTTTCTATCGACTTTTGATTTGAGTATATAACATAACGATGAGAGATATTTATATGCATGGACTGTATGCACTATATGTGAGTGTTTGTGGGTGAATACATACATATATACATATATATATATATATATATATATATGTGTGTGTGTGTGTGTGTGTGTGTGTGCGTGCGTGCGTGTGTGTGTGTGTGTGTGTGTGTGTAATTGAAATTTACAGTTATATGAACAATAAGCAGATGTATTTGTTTGAGGCTCGGGAAAGTAAGGATGTCTTTTACGTTTCGAGCCTACGCTCTTCATATATATATATGTATATATGTATATACTTGTGTGTGTGTGTGTGTGTGTTTGTGTGTGTGCGTGTGTGTGTGTGTTTGTGTGTGTGTGTGTGTGTGTGTAACATAAAGATGGATAGGTGTCACTTCATTACACCTGTTTCCAACGAAATTTTTAATTGATTAATTAGTACGTTATATCATTATAAAAACCGTTTTCTTGAGATGAATATATGGACCAAACAATTCAGAACATTTAGAAATAATTTAAAAATCACAGCATGTGCATATTTCATGGTTGAACGATTAATATCGTAAAATCAGTTTGCCAAATCAAAACAAATCAAATTAAAGTGGTTTTATAGGAGTTCACAGCTCTACAACATATGTGGGAACTGTGTTTTAAGATTCATAGTCTTGATGTGGGTTAGATAGTATGGTTGGGAGGGGGCAGACAGCTGAACGGCTCCTCTATACAATTAAGAAAGAGATAGTTCCTTTTATCTTATGATACAATCCAACTAGAGTTATAGGGTTAAATGAAACTACAGGATTCGCATTAACTTATAAAATACATGATTCACATTAACTTATAAAATACAGGATTCACATTAACTTATAAATTTATTACTAACTTATTAATTTATTATTAAAAGTATGTTTCATGGAGAGATAATAGACTTCTACTATAAGTAGAAACGGGTGTAAAGGAGAAATGAGTATAAACAATGAATAGTATACCACAACACCATTGTAACTCGTTGGCAAAAATGTGAGGATTGCAATGGTTCTTACCTTGATGAATAAAATACCCGCTTTGTTGCAATATATTGTGATGAATTTCATCTTTCAAAACGTTGCTTAATTTTCATTCCGCCTTATTAGTACAATGGAAATAAGATATTTCAAATACAGTATAACAGGATACATTATAATAGCAGGTAAAGTGCATATTTGTAGCCTAAAATTAATGATAATAAAATAATCGTAGAATGGTATCTCTTTTACTCTTTTACTTGTTTCAGTCATTTGACTGCGACCATGCTGGAGCACCACCTTTAGTCGAGCAAATCGACCCCAGGACTTATTCTTTGTAAGCCTAGTACTTATTCTATCGGTCTCTTTAGCCGAACTGCTAAGTTACAGGGGACGTAAACATACCAGCGTCGGTTGTCAAGCGATGTTGGGGGGACACAGACACAAACATATACACACACATACATATATATATATACATACATATATACGACGGGTTTCTTTCAGTTTCCGTCTACCAAATCCACTCACAAGGCTTTGGTCGGCCCGAGGCTATAGTAGAAGACACTTGCCCAAGGTGCCACGCTGTGGGAATGAACCCGGAACCATGTGGTTGGTAAGTAAGCTATTTACCACACAGCCACTCCTGCGCCTATATAGCCACTCCTGCGCCTATATGGTATGAACATATAATACACAAACTCCATAGATATGATTGTTTAGTGTTGATCGTAGGGAGAAACTCTAACGAGTAAGAAAGTATGAATTTATTGCATTGTTCATTCTAGCCACCTAGCTTCTTGCTACTTTGGAGTGTTGCTTACGTACAGTATCTGATATTTATTACTATATAATATTATATAATATAATATATGTGTGTGTCCCATTGAAATTCCATGTAATGGAAAAAATTAGGAGGACCTACTAAAGAAAGAAATGATGATTTGAATTTTTATGGCATTCATACTTTAGCTTTCTTTAAATATCCTTGGCGTTCGTCTACATTCAGTTCCTCACACTTCCGTCATTGTTGTCTTTTTCTTCACCTTACCATATTTTCTCGCTGTTCCTCCCTGATCTATGCACTGTATCTGCGCATCATTTTCTCGGGCAAGATGTGACCGTGTTTCTGGCGAATCCAGAGTTTCGGTTAAATTAACCATTGCAAAGAAATATCAATCTTTTAAATGAGTAGAGGATAAATAATTCCGTCTATCCGTATGCGTAATTTAATTTAAATAAAAATGGTTTTAATATCAGCACCTCACCACCACCACCACTGCTATCAGCACCCCTCTCTCTCTCCCTCTCTCTCTCTCCCTCTCTCTCTCAAAATAATTGCTTCTCATATCCATCTCTCTATATTTACATTTCCCTTCAGCTAACTTTTAAACACATAATAAATATTCATTCCCCAACCCTACAGACATCGTAAACACTTCTCTCTCCCTCTTTTTCTCTCGTTCTTTGCATCTAGCTTCCGCTGATCATGTGAAGTTTTGGCCTAAGTGTATTAATATTAATCCCCTCTTTCTAAATCTTCCTCTTTTCTTTCGTCACTCCTCCTCTTCTCTCACTCTTACTCTTACTCCACCCCTCAATCACTCAACCCCCACTTCTCTTACTAACTAATATAACGGGCGAGCGATCAAGCAGATGATTATATAGATAATATAATATTATATTATATCATGTTATATTACGTTATGTTATATTACGCTATGCCACATTATATTATATTACGTTATGCTATATTATATTATAATTATGAATTTATAGTCGATAAAACTGGATATAATCACGATTCAGATTAATAGTGGCGCAAAGATTCACCATGTTGTTTTCGAATCTTTGATGTTGTCCAGTACTAAAAAAAGAGTCCGAACCAAAAATGGTAGGATTTGCACTGAAGACAATTCAATGCTGATAAATAATGTACAACACAATAACGAGTTTATTTGTTATTTTCGAAAGAAGTAAAATATGAGAACAGTCAATCTGGAATTATTTATATTATTGGCAAATGATATTTTCTTACGAATGTGAAACAATAGACGCTAATTATAAACAAACATTATTTTATTGAAATATTTCAATTAATAAATACCTGTGAGCAAATTTGATATGAATAAAACGTCTAAAGTTTCACGATATTTATATTCTACTGTTGCAGTAAGTTATATGTAAGCTATTTAATTATATATTTTTGCAGTTGGATAATATATGAAGAGAAAACTTCTGCAGTATGACAATGCCGGAGATCATCAATATCATGTTGAGTATCATCAATACCACCATCTCCACCACAACAACCACCATCATCATCATCATCGTCGTCGTCGTCCTCGTCGTCATCAACAACTATTTTCATGTAATTTAAATTTCTCTGAGGTCATTAAAATAATCGGCTGTGATGCAATTTTGTTGCTTATTTCCCATCGCCAAAGAAACCGCTCATGTATATACAGCTTTCGAAATTCTATTGTTATTCCTATTGATGTTGTTGTCAACTTGTTTTCTTGCATAACATTGTTGGTTCCCGAAGCATAACTCCCAGTTTTTTACAGTTTCAAATTTCAGTTATTATTTCAAGCACTAGAGAATTAAATTTCTTCTTTCAGAGCACCTTTCAAAAATCTATGATGCCCAGTTTGTTGAGTCATCTAAAAGAAGTCGAATGACGATATTTACTGGGAAAATTAGCAAATGTGGATAATGTTTTTTGTATAGACGTAAAGCGGAATGACTGCTATGTATATTTAGTACTGAAATTGAAATTATATATGGTATCAAATATGTAAAATGCTATTTATAAAGCATAGAAAAATCATGTCCCGGAATATATCTAACTGAAAGTGAGTTACTTCAGAAAAGGAAAAGCAAGCAAATATTTTGGTCAGCTGGTTCAGTAGGTGGTACGCCGGGTATCTCACGGAATCTCGTCCGTTCTTACCTTCTGTGTTGAAATTCCGCCGAGATCCTCTTTGCTTTTTAATCCTTTCAGGTTCGATAAAATAATTACCGGTTGAGCTCTAGGGCCGGTGTAATTGACTTAATGCCCCACCCACCGAAATTAATAGCATTATGCCAATATTTGAAACCATTATTATTATTATTATTATTATCATCATCATCATCATCATGAATGTCACATTTGAATGTCACTTGTCGATACTTGCTCAGAGGACTACACAAAGTTGCAGAGAGTGTATGGAGAGTAGTGTATGAGCCGCACACAAGTGTACCCCACCCCCGTAAAAAAACAGAAGTGAGCCAGAGCGATAAAGTTGTTGCATATGCACAACGAAGGTCAAGGTCAATTTGTGGCAAGACGTTTCCCACTGCATGCTTTAGCTTCGTTACTATCGCAAAAGTCCGGATAGTTATTGATCAGACTTCGTATTCATTTACCATTTCCTTTGTTGGCATCGTCGCGATATCTATCGCATCATATATGATATATGAGGGGTGAGATTTGGTTGAGAGTTATATTATCGAGTGACTGATTGTGCAAGGGCATGTGGCATTTGTTTTCTGACGGGCGAGGGGTATTTCTCATGACTCTATGTGATATGAGTTATATTACTTGAATGAGTGGTGGTTATATAATTTATTGTATACACTCGTTGGTTCGCTTTAATTTGAATGTATTATACTCATCTTGGCTACATTTTGTGCGCCCAACTATGTTTTATATGTTTTATTTATTATTACGGATGATTTGATCAATTTAAATGATTTATTGATAAATATAATATAATATTTACCTATTCTTTGATGTCACTAATAATCTAATTATTATTCATATCTAAATATTTATGTAGACCTAAATTTTGAATAATGTAGTTAGTCAAAAGGCAAAATACATATTGTTGATAGAAAATTCAAGTACAACTTAGAATTTTCATACAGGATTGTGAGGTGGAAGTAGTCAGGAAATATATTGCTAATGATGTGCCAGGAAATGAAAATGATGATGATGATGATGATGACGACGACAACGACGACGATAGAAGAGCGAATCCATTAAAGATAAGCTTTACATCTCCCTTTCAACAGAGACGTTTCTATTGGCAACGTCCACTGAACAGATCACTCTCTGGTGTAAGGTCTCTGTCAACCTGAAAACCTACACTTATCTCATTGCTAATTTCAACGACCTGAGTTGTTGCGGCGGTGACGATTCTGTTTCCTTGTAGATAAACATCCCTTCGGTTGTTCGAAATAATCTGAAAGACACGATTTTGGGGTAGCTGGATTGATTCTGTAGAGGATACCGATTTTGAAGATATAGTGATTATATTTCAACGAGATTGCTGAAACAAAATATGGACATTTTGTTTATTTTCCATTTTCCAACCATTCTTTACAAAATAATAATACTATATAAGCCGACGTTTCTTTTCGTTATTTGCTCCTCTCTTTTACTATGTTTAACATATTTTACTTCATTATGTATTTATATGTGCAGCACATTCTGGAAAATGATCTATCGAAAAACGTCACGGATAAGACTGAAGAGAAAGAATAATCAAGTATCCAACAGAAGTGAGAACCAAATTACAAACAAAATAAAACAAAATAAATCCCAGTCAAAATAAATATAAAGTATAAAATCCTTACATGAGGAAGAACAATACCTCTAAATACAAATACAAACAAAAAATTAATAATAATGAGGGCAGCTGTCAGAAATCTACTCATGTAAGAGCATAACCATAATATGAAGAAAACAAATCATGATCAAGGATGAAAAATGATAATTACAATAAAACAATAACATTCCATACCGTGCAACTATGAAATAGAAAATAACTCGATGAATCAGCGTATACGTTTATAATTATATGCACCGCATACATCTCTACATGCACATTGATGAACAATCATATTAAAAAGGAAAGAGAGAGAGAGAGAGAGAGAGAGAGAGAGAGAGAGAGAGAGAGAGAGAGAGAGAGAGAGAGAGAGAGAGAGATGTGCTTTAATATAACACCATAATATGACTTTTGAGTGGCCCAGGCAATATTGTTCATTGACATTTCTTTATAAGCACAGGTACTTCACTTTCTATTCTTCTGGAAAGTGTGTGTATAAATGAAACGCAAAGGCAGATAACAGCAAATATTGTAATAGTGCTAGATATACAATTATCTGCCGAAGAAGAAATAAAACATTACCTAAAACAATATTAATGATATGAAAACAAACGGGTGAATATGCATTGGAAACTTTAATCAAAAACTGCTGTAAAAAATATGGAAATAAATGTTATGCAACCTCATCAGGCTTGTAGTATTGTTAAGCCCGTCACTAGTTGATTAAAGTTTCTGATTTAACAGAGGTAACTATATGTATTATCATATAAATTAAAAAATGATTTGCATCCATCAGAATGCATTCGTATATAGACATTTTGTAATTTTTTCTTCATTATATTTTTGTTTGAGAGAATATATATGAACTCATTATTTATCACCTCATCTCTCTCTTGATATATTGTTTGCATCCTCATCTTATACCGGTTTCTCACAATATCGCTCGATATCACTCTATTACAGGTTTTCACTGACAATCACAAATATTTGGAACGTCATCATTCTGCAGGTTTACCATCTCTTGCGTCTCTTTTCGTGTTGCTATCTTATTACATTTAATTATATTTCTCTTAATAAATGCTTGAACAAATACATTCTTGTAAAGGTGTGCATATTACGCCATGTTAGAACATACACGTTGACATATATGTCTCTTCAATTTTATTTCAAATATTAAAATATTAACAGTACTTTTATTGACATAATATGAAACTAGCAGAAGAAACTTTCATATAAAGGGTGGTTTCTATGTACATTTAGCTACAGTGTAGACAATGTGGTTTTCGTAAAATGCTAACTCTCCTTCACGGAAGTTTAGAAGAAACGTAAATGATTTTTACATGTAATAAGTACACTAGTAGCCGCCTTTCGTTTTATAAGTTTGAATCGCTCATTGTAATACGTGAATGTTAAAGAATATGGTAGCATAACCAAATGAAAGATAATCTGACATCTTAACACCACACTCGACTGTAATGCATCGACGGGACAATAAAGAGTAATTAATGAATACCTATTTCCATCTTCGTAAAATATAAGGTCAGTCAATAAGTACATATATATGTTCTAATCGGAGGAGTAACTCTTCAAGAAATGCCTTAGCTACTCATACAAGAAAGTTTTCAGAAAAGAAAAGAATAGAATTTTGAGGAGGACAACGTGCATTGACAAGTCTACTGAATGTTGTTGCATTAAAATATATTAATGTATTGAAGGCACTATTAAGAATCCGATGAAGCTCTGTCACAGAGCTATATATCACTAAAAATAGCTTCTATTACGCAAACTCATGTACGGTTCACCGTATTACGATTGCTGAACATATTTTAGGATTTGTAGTATTAAGTGCCTTTGGTTATTTCTAGCGGTATGCTTTACAGAACTCTTGGGTATTCGACCTATACAATTTACATGATAATATTTATCATAATCCGGATGTGATTAATTTTCTATTTAAATTATATTATCCTCATTAATAGAATTCCAATATTTTTCAGGCAATTCATAAATAATTATTGTTTGCATAATTGTTAATGAAGAGTCTTAGACTTAGAATTGGCAGAATGTGTGGCATTAAAGAAAAAAAAAATTACAAATAATACCTGGTCCAATATGTGTCAAAAAACAATTGTAAACATAATGAACTCACTAGAAACAAAGGAACTCAGCATCAATGAAGAATGAAAACAGCTCTCAGCAATAGAATTACCACATCATATAACCCTAGTAAAACTAAAACCACGACAAGAATAAGGTGACAAAACACACAAAAGCACAATCCAGAATTTATTTAAGAAAATATATTCTACCAGACAATTCTATACGCAAAGTGAAGTTATGCACATGATGTAACTGGAAAACGTTACATAGAACTGTTGAAATATATTCAAACACTTGCGTAGAAACGACTCTTTTACGGCATAGAATCCAACACTTTGTAACAGTACAAATTGTGCTTCTTCGTTCGAACAATAGGATAGTTCGTATCCCTTTTCACTACTGAAATTTTGATACAACTGTTTAAGAGATTATTCTGCTGATATCCTGTGATTCTTTTGCAGTATCTCCTGACTTGCATGACTCTACTGGAGACCCACTTCTTTATTTTCTCTGCCAGCGTTTACAAATCAGTTTTTCTTTGAGATTATATTTTATGTCAAGCAATCGTTGCTAATATTCTTTAGAAATCTTCTAAAACCCATTTTATTTCTAATATCCCACGATGCCTTATCAAAGTTGTTATATTGCGTTCAATTCAGCTCTTTCACCAAGCTTCCTCCCACTCTCTTTGTCCTTATTCGTTTGTTCTTCTGCCCTAAAAAAATGCCATAACTCTGTAAGATTCTCCATCTATACATGGTATACATTTGTTACTTCACTATACAGTGGTTTCTTTATCGAAAAACTATATCTTAAATGGATCTGGTACATTAGCATACAGTATAATTTCTTTTAATATGTCGAATAATTCCTGCATATCGTCCTCATGTACCTGAAGTGCAGGCTTCTACCGGCCTACAAAATTGCACCCTCCTGAATTCTTGTTTTCCACCGTTTTCCCTTAGCCCCTTTATGCCACCTTTCAAGTCCATCAAAGCATTTTAATCCCTACTTCTTAGAATGGTTGAACCACATCATGCAGTTCTTAGATATCTTGCCGACTTCTCTCAACACTACTTTTCATTTCTACAATTCCTACGTTCAAATAGTGGATGGCACATTTTTTCAGCCACGTTCATCTCAAACATAATTTTTCTTGTATTCCTACCGTAGTGGTTCTTTATATTCGATGTAATATTTACATAGCGCTTCTGTTTGCGAGAATTACTCAAGAGTAATCTACCTTTTGATCGGATTTTGATCATCGTATGTCACCATCAACTTTTTACCTTTCGCCATCTATGTTTTTCATGCGCGATATAGCGATATTTTTTGTGAATCGCGGATGACAATCGGTGAGAACATTTTCTTCTTCTCCCGCACTGCTGTGTATCGCAATCGCTACCCTTAGACTTGGGACATGTTTCTTTCTTTATTTATTTCTATAATTAAGAAACTGAATATAACTATCTTTCCTTTGTGCGTTCTTTGTGATTTGCACCTTCTCAGTGAAACAGCAAACCAGCATTCTACACTAACATTAGATGGAACAAGGTCCTTCTTAACGTTATGCTTATAAAACAGAATCTATCTTTTATTTTCTAAACCCCATAGATTATAAAACTTATACACGTCACTATCTTGTATTGCAAGGTATTATATCTCTATCTACATAGTGCAATTTTTAATATGTATGTGCATTTTGCTCAGTTAAAATATTTTATGTTAATTTAATAATATATTATTTCCAAAAGACGATAAGAGAGCCTCACATAATTACTGCGTCGCCATAGGGATACAGAGATTTAATATACATGAATTTTATCTACGTTATGAACTTTATATGTAGAATTATTTATGCTAATATGAATGTCTTTGTATCTAAAAATATTAAGCCACAGTTAGTATATCAAACGTTTCTTTAAAAATTCTTTATATTCATGTTTTTCTTTGTACGTTATTTTCTTATCACATTCGTCAAATATGTAGTTCCGGTAGCATATACCATCATTGATACTTAGGCGATATGCTAAATATACATTACATTTGAAACGGTAAGTCGAAAAGACAACAACGTAATCGTCAGAATAAATAATAGCGAATCAATATGCACGTGCATGTCTGTCACTGTGTTTGTGTGTCATGAGACCGAGAGAGAAAGAAAGAAAGAGATGTAAATATGTAATAGATAGACTGGCGGATGTGATATATGTCACGAAGCATATATATCTTTTTATTACCGAATAAAATTACGCCCTTTCCTTCAACATTATGCGCAACATTTTGCTTAATAAATATAGAAGTTTACGTATATATTTCATCAAAGGAAAAGTACAGACAGCAGATTAGAACTAGAAAGGCATATCGCAGAAAATAATTTGTCTAACACATAAATCTTCGATTGTAGTATGACTGAAAATGTTTGGCATTTACGGTAGACCACAAATCAATTTAGAGATTAGCGCTAGGTCAATGGGATTTCATTTCCCTCGCAACCAAGTGTTCTTTAGTGAAATTTTGATTACGAGAGACATTTGTTTGAAAGATTCACTATTTCCTTTTACATTTGTTAATATCTTAAATATTCCAAACGAGTAGACCAATGCATTAACTTGCTAAAATTAATGAATTAATTAAAAATCTAATAATTCACGTAAGACTCCGAATGTTACCTGGAATTCATAAACGTAATCGATTATTTGCTGTCAACTGATACACACTTTAGCAAATATATTTAGATGCAATTTAGTGATATCAATGGTAGTTGGTTTATAACATATAGCTGCAACCTGTGAAATGGTGAAACATTTTCACTACCTCAGTAAGAAAGCCGTCTTTATTACAAATCAAATATTTTAGGCATAACGTAGTGATTTTGATTTATAATTGCATGACGCCGGTTAACTTATTTTTAGAAGAAAATATTGTAGATAAATCATGCATAAAACAACCAGTATCTTACCTAAATTTGTATTAATATAATCGGTAGTCACCTACCGAGGTTGACTTTGCCTTTCATCCTTTCGGGGTAGATAAAATTAAGTACCAGTTGCGTACAGGGATCGTTCTATTCGACTGGCCCCCTCCCTCAACATTTCGGGACTTGCGCCTTGGATACAGAAGAATATATTCAGTAGTCATACTTAGGTAACAGATTTAAGGAAGAGATGAACTGCACCATTTTTTTTCGGGTAATCTAACACGTAACCAAATTACCATAACCTATATATTAATAGGGTTTCGTTGTTGAAGAAGTATCTAATTAATCCCTCGTGAATCCACAAATAGTTTGAAATAAAGAACATTATACAGAACCCCGGTTATGATGGGAAAAAATGATTAAAAATTTTTCGAACCTCGTCAAGCAACTGAGAAAGATACAGTATCAGCGAGGGAATAATCGCTGTTGTGATAGCCTTTCTGTTGCTAAAATAGCTACTCAATAGATAGGCACATACGACCAGGGGTGCAGGTGACCACAATGTCTTTACCATTATTAATTGCTCCTTAAGTAATTATTACTCCTGCAGCAAATGCTTCGGAGTTCAAAACACAGGTTGTTAATTATCAAGTTATTATTTAGTACATATCATTAAAAGGTAAATTCAGCGTTAGTATTAATTGTTGTCCAGCTCTGTTATATATTTGACCGCTATACTTCCTTTTGGTATGATGGTTTCAGTATAGATAATAATAAACATTTTACCTTATCGGCTTTACAAATCTTCAGTGATTTATGACCTGGATTGTCTCATCTAAACGTTACAAGTGATATTTAAATCATTTTATATCTCATGTTCTCTTGTATATGTCCATGACTACTACATCCTAAATGTAATAAAACTACTCTCAAAATCTTCATGGTTATTGTTCTAGTTGTTGATACTCACGTTACCTAACTTTTGATATTATAATATTTGTAGTCTGAGGTATATACTAACCATTGTCAACTTCCTATTATATAATATAACGCTCTACTCTACATTGTATATTATTGAATTTATCATTTCTTCAAATACCGAATGACGAACAAAGTCCACCGACAATAAAATGATACTCCCATTAAAATGTCATTCGCGTGAGAAAACATTTTTTCTTGTTACGATTACAAATATTTCAACATACAATAGCCATGATATAAAATATATATTTGTCACATACATCATATTAGGCAGCGTTTCATAATCCAAACTTTTAACTTGCATATATTCCTCATAAGTCCTTTACTCATTGTTTATTTTATTAACATTCGTTTGTGCCTAATATCTTCTACATTTTTGCTTTCTTTTTATCTTCTACAAGAATAGAATATCCATAAACACTATGTGTTTTGACTGTATTGATATACAGATATGTCGCATATTGCTATTTTGTTGGTATCCACAATAATTCTGTATAGGAGTTTGTAATGTGTTTCGTAAAAAACACCTCATTATTTGCCACAGAAGGCATCAGGATGAAATATAAGCTTTGGTGAGGATCCTAAACGAACAGTACCACGTGATGAAATACACTGTGCGTTTGTCATAAGAATGCTGACTATTCTTCTAGTTTTTATTTACATACATATAATTTTATATATACTGTTCATGTTATATGTTTCTATGGTAATATTTCTTGCATACCCATCTCCATTTTTGCACATTTTATATCACTGCTGTCATGTATAGTTTTAACTATTTAATACAGCGGAAATTCAGACTGTCTTATACATTTATAATATGTATTAGTCATGAGTAAAAGTTTTAATTCCCAAATATCACGAAGAGATCACATTATATTCCTAAAATTTATTTCATTAAAACAGTTTACACTTTCAAGGCTAAATGTTGTGTTGCAAATGGTGTGTTGTGTAGGTAATCAGAATCTAAAATATTTTAAGAAGTTACCAACGTTATAAATACAACAAATAAAAACATAGACCACTTCGATTAGGAAATTCCACTTTTCTTCTCAGGATCGAATAGATATATAAATGGTAGGTTTTTATCCAGTCTGTAATAAATTATGTAACACTGGGCATTTACATTAGCAATGGAATAACATTTATAAACAAATTTTCAACAAATATTCATGAACGATGTACCGAATATTAATCAAAACGCAATGGAAGTAAATATTAATTTGCTAATTAACTAGTTTATATGACATTTGTAACTGATGTAACACAATGTGCTAAATCACTAACGAATTACAGACATATTTTACGTGGAATAAACGTTAACGGTGAATTGATTCCTATATCATAATGTGTGTATACATAATAGGTTGAATATTGACTGGAAGCAATTGGTTTTGGTATTGACTGAAGTAGGTAAGAAGATCTTGGATCTATTATTTATTCTGTAGACGCGATTAGAGTAACTGCAAAAGCAGCAGTAACGACGCCTACCACTACTACAAAAACAACTGCAAAACCAAGTACTACTACAACCACTACTACTACAACTACTACTACTACTACTACTACTACTACTACTACTACTACTACTACTACTACTAGTAGTAGTACTACTACTACTATTACTACTACTACTACTACTATTACAACTACTACTACTACAACTACTACTACTATGCTACCACTACTATTACTAATACTACGAATAATAATAATAATAATAATAATAATAATAATAATAATAATAATAATAATAATTAGAAGAAGAAGAAGAAGAAGAAGAAGAAGAAGAAGAAGAAGAAGAAGAAGAAGAAGAACAACAACAACAACAACAACAACAACTTTGAAATCTATCCATAAACATCGGGAATGAAGACAACAAATGAAAAATAAGGACTCAACATTAGGACTCAAAGCAGTGACTAAATAATTTTTAATTGCAGCACATGATCAAAGCCTTCCCACCAGACAAAAAAACAACAACATATAATGAAAAGAAATACAAGTAACTTCAGAATATGTAGTGATGGACAAGAAACAATTAACCATATTGCCTCTCGCTGCCCAATATTGGCTAAGAAGTAATGCAATCACAGACACGACAGAGGTGGGACCTATATAGAGTGAAAGCTATGCCAACATTTTGGAATAACAGGAGAAAAAGATGGCATAGTCACACGCAAGAAAAGTTCTTAGAAAATGAAAAACAACCATAGCCTGGGATATGCCAATATACACAGATAACGAAATTAAGGCCAATGAGCCGGGTATAGCTGTTAGAGATCACCAAGAGAAAGTTGCTTTCTAAGCGACCTTTCAATACCAACACTATGCAATGTTTCTCTAAAACAAACGAAGAAACTCTCAAATTACAAAAAAATATGTAAACAGATGTAACTCGAACGTGCCTAAAAACCGAAATAATTGTCATTCTAGTAGGTGCATTAGGTACGATACAAAAGCATTCAGACAAATGCATAACAAAAGCACTAGGACTTACAAAAATGCGTAATATACAGAACATGGCTCTAATAGGGGCCACACACATCCTACGTACAAAACTTCCAATACAGTGAAAATAAGAGCATCACAACAAACCACAGCATATAACCAAGCACAAAGGGTTGCGCTAAGTAGTGCTGTGAAAGCAAATGATAAAAATAAAACTGCTGAATAATTATAATAATAATACCAAGACCAGAAAAATGTTAACAGTAGGGCGATCTTAAAATCAGCTGTACTACTCAAATCGAAAGAGTGGGAGAGGCTTGTTCAGTTGCCAGGACTGTATGGAAGTAAAGGGGAACAGCCTAGCGTGGCATATTTTTAAAATGCCCTGGAGCTATTGTTCAGACACACAAAGAAGGCCGGCATCATCAAAGCAGAAAATTGCGTAACTAAATTTAAATGAGAAATAAACGGAAAAAAAGGAAAAGCATGGAAAGAAAAATGTACGGTCAGTTTGCAAGAGATGTGAACGCCAAAACAGATACAGAGGATTAGTGGTTAAGGATGAGGAAAGGTGACATGAAGAAACAGACAGAAGCACACTCATGCGCAGCTCAGGAACAAGCGTTAAGGACCATATGAAATGGCGAATAGACAACACTACCGATAGTGACAAATGCAGAATGTGTGGTGAGAGGGGTAAAACAGTATGGCACTTCGCTAGTGAATGCTCGAACGTAAGATAAGATTTAGAAAATTATACATATGTATATACACACATATATTATTATTGGCATGATTGATCCATTGGACTGGCAAAATATCTTGAAATTCCTAACAACTGGATGCTAAAGCTTGTTGAAAACCAAGAAAGACGTAAGAAGCTTCATTCTGTTATGAAAAACAGCAAAACATTTTCAAGTGAGTTTATGTATAATACCCAGGTTAAACAGCATGGTGGAAATGCGTCGACTGTAGTTGCAAAGAAGGTGAAATCGATACAAAGCAAATTGAGTTTGAAGAATTGGCTGATAGGCGAACAATGACTTCTGTATAGCAAATATATGTCCCGTAGAAAACAGGCTGACGTAGGTCAGAAGCACGCCCACCGGTGGCTACGGAGATCAAGGCAAAAAGCGGAAAATGAAGGCTTTACCCTGGCTGCTTATAGACCCAGAAATGTCAAGCTATTGTGATGAAAATGGTGTCGACCTAAAGTTACGAAACTGCGACGATGTGATTGAAACAGTGGTCCACCTAATCTCTGGGTATAAGGTTTTGGCACCTGTAAAGTACAAACCAAGTCATGACGGAGTTGGTCAATATCTGCACTGTATAGCGTGTTAGCATTATAAAATCAGAACTACTGAAAAATGGTACAATTATTACCCTGAGGCTGAGACTTAGGAAGAAAATTTAACTATTCTTTGGGACTTTCCAGCATGTATAAACCGGATTATCAAAGCAAATAAACCAGATATTGTTGTGATGGACAAAAACAATAAAGTCTCTTTATTGATTGACATGTGCGTACGCTGTTACTATAATATCTCGTCGAAAGAATTTGATAAGGTCAGGAAATGTAAATATTTGCTAATCGAAATCAAGATGTGGCATCTCACGATGGTTACAATACTAATGATTGTAGCAGAACTTCGAATGATTAAAAATTGAACTGATATTTATTTATAATTTATCTCTGGCTTACCATTCATGCAGGAAGTGCAACGGATTGTCTTAACTGCTACGTCACTGAATTTTCTTCCCCTTTTGAAAGAAGATGATAATGAAATATACATATTTCGGTAGCTTTGATTAAATATTATGTGTGCTTAGAAAGTGGTCTCATCTTCATTTCCTACGGACTTTTCATCTGCATATAACAAGTTATCATTGTGTTGTATACACTTAATTTTTGGCAATGTCTATTATAAGAAACTTAAAATAACTCATGACTTTGCATACGCATAAATTTGTTTTCATTAACACTTTATCAGCAGCAAACTCACAATTTATTTTTCCACCGCATACATTGCAGTTCCTATTTCTGGAAGTAATGTAACAAAATCACCCACATTTCTCAATTTTCTATTTGTTGTGTCGCAGGTCTTTACTTTGAATACATTTATCAATTTCACTTTCGTATAGCGATTTCAACGAATGACCTTGTATAGGATTTGTTAGCCAAAATCTTAGCATGGCATATAATCCCCTTTTCAGCAATGGCATATTTTTAGAAATTCTTATTGTAGATTTTACATCCTTCGTTCAGATGCATGCTGTGTGATCAATTGGTTATATTTGTTAGCTTATATATAGAGGTTTATAGTAGAACAGTTATTTGCGTTATCTCCCATATAATTCATACGATATTTTTTTCATTTCTTCTTTAGACATTTTACAATCATATTGCTTGTATAGAATGCAAAGGTGTTTAAATATTCTTGTCAAATACATTATTGAGTCGGTTTTCAATCCTGTTCTTTAACTACATTTACACTATTTTACAGACTTTGTACCTAGTCATAACAATTAACTTATTCTCCGATGGAGAATATCTTAAGATTTATTAATCGTACAGATATATATTATTCATGAGGATATATATCTTTTCCGGATCGATAAAATAATTATCAGTTGAGCACTGGGATCGATGTAATCTACTTGCCCCCATCCCCTGAAATTGCTGGCCTTGTGCCGAAATTTGAAATCAGTATCAATCTAATATGATTATATCAGGGTTTCTTAATCGTGTCACACTTCGAGATATTTTTGCACTTTGCATAACTTTTACTAACTTTATTTTCTTTGGCCTTCTTTTCTCTCTACTGTATCTTCGTGTAATTGTTATTTCAATTAAGTTTGTCCTTGTCTACAAGGTTTCCTAAATGCCATTTCCTAATAGGATATTAATGTCACTTATTTTAATAGGCTTCTGTGTTCTACGTGAAATATTTTCTCAATAATTTGTCATTTGTAGCTGACAACTACTTCAGACCATCCTCATACTAAATAATTTCTTTTCTTGTTAAAGATGTAAGAGCGAGACCAAAACAGACTAAATGGACGGAATATGTTTAGTTATTTCTTCATTTAATAAAGACGGCTTTATGTAATTCCAGCTTTATTTCTATCTGCAGCATTTTTTCATATTCACTCATAACACCTTGATGTATTTCTTTGTTTTTAAGGTTACTTAGTCAGGGCTAATAACTTGAATTGACATTTTTCTGGGGATTTTATGTTGTTCAGTTTCTGCATACTCTGTGGTACGTCATAGATCGTTAATGTTTCCCATATTTTTCAAATAGGATACTTTTACTTTCGAACATTCTCATCTTTAGATAATCAGCTTTATGTGCATAGTGCTCTCCAATATTCTTCTATCTCATTTTATTTAGCACCTGCAATAATGCTCTTCCCCAAAGAAAATATGTTTTTCCCTTTCGTAGCAATGGATTATTTGCAATTTTCTTGACAGTATCTTGTTCTATGCGGCTTTGTATTACGCAAACATTTTGTATGACACGTATTGTTTCTGCAGTGTTTATTACTCTTTTGCGCTCAATTTTGTTTTTAGTTGTGCAGTTTATTATGTATTCATATATATTCTTTTTATCATATCCCATATGACTACGGTTTACATTATTTCCTTAAATTGGATATTCTAAGATGAGTAGCTTTGAGGAAGAATCTACTATGAACGCCGCAAAACTATTGTTGCGGAATACAATTGATTTTTCTCTGCTGTATTATGTTCGCATTATTTATAGTTTTAATGTTTACATTCTTACAACGTATTTATGTTGACGTCTTCATGCACTTTGTACTTTTGGTATGCGTGCTCTCTAGGAAGCAGTACTCTATTTTTATGTCTCCTATAGTTAAGGCATTGAGAATCTTTTTCAACTACTTACTTTGGCGAGACTAAATTGACTTATTATATAAGGATTATATTCTTTCCGTAAGTTAAATGTGTAAAATATGGAAGTATTTTCCTGGGAAAGATTAAGGCATATAATATGCAGATAATATGAAAAGATTACATTTTTATCAATTCGTATGTCTATGCCGGGAAATAACAAATTAATGCAGTCTCACTTAAGATTTCCAATGTAGTCAGGAGCTATATTGTACTTTCACAAAAGGGAAAACGTTTGCTTCCAAAATTATTAGGAAAATGTTATGCATGCTATTCAAAATAATCCTCCTGTATTTAAAACTTCAGTTAAATACAATACTTGGATTTATATTGCAAGTCATTGTTGAATGTATTGTCATTTATCAGGTGCTTATAAATGCTGTGTTTGCATCTAAAGACTAATGGTTAAATGCTGCAATATATTGCGCATATCAGGCCAAAGCAATGATATATATATATACGTTTCATGTGTTACGTACATACGTATTGTGATAAAATTCGTCATATTTTCGATATTGTCCTCGGTTACGTCATCAACGTTAATTTTTGAAGCACAGAAGCGATGGTGATAGATGTTTTTTAACAGGTTTGATTATTCGTAACGCTTGTTTGGATCTTCATGTGCATATAAAATTCACCGGACCATCTGCCTTTCATATCACCTCAGTAGAGTGCGATCAAAATCGCACAGCGTTGTTGCGCAAATTTACGATGAAATGAAACCCAATTTCCTAGTCGATATCCTTGGTCAAGTCAAAACTTCCTGTATCTTTATAGGTAAGGGGCATACTGCACTAAGGCACTCACATGTTTCACGGGCTTTATTGTCGAGCAACATAGAGCAATTCTCATTTACATGTCCCCAAATATAGAAGCCACATCAACATTCATATCAGTCAAAACTAAAATTACCTGCTCTTTGTCGCTATACTTCAAAGTTTTCTCGATATCTTCCATGTACCATAGATTCTGTCTTTTTCTTCTATATTTCAATGTGGTAGAGACCCAGGTTAGGTGTGTGTTTTCCTGGTGTCATTTGGAAATAATAAGTGTTTATGCAAACCTTACATTTTCCATTCATTTATGTGCCCCCACCCGTCGTTACTATAGTGATAGTGAGCAGACAGAGTCTATGCTTACGTTGTAAATGTATCCTTTCTTCTTTTGAAATTATCTTTAGATTTAAAGCTTGCAATTGCGAATGGTAATTTAATTTTGAGTAGTCCCTATGATATATTATATCGTTGCAAGATCAGCGGGAGTGGCGTCGTCAATATTTCAAACGCTGCTACTGTATAACGCTAAACAAGGCTAAAAGAAGAAATCTGCCTTATCACTTAACACATAAGCATTTTCCCCTTTTACTTCAACAGATGTCTTTCTTCATTGGTGTGCTTTAAAAGCTAGCGACTGAAACTTTCAAAATGCATTTGTCTTCATATAATGAAAATAGTATTAGAATAAAGTGTGTTAATATTCACATAGAGTGAGAGTAAATTGAATCATATCCCTCCAGAGCAAAATATTTGAACAACATGTTGCTTTCCGTAAGGAAATCTTCTGTAGGCCAAATACGTTAGATTTGTTAGATTTGGAGTGAGGTCGAAGGACCCACTTGATGAAGAGACATAGTGCATTTGTTTTCCTCTATCTAAAACATTTAAGGATCCTTCCACTTTAAATAAATAAGATTGAGGTATTACATTGGCGAATCTATCAACAGTTTCTGCTTATGAAGACAGTTTGGATTTTAGAGGGTACTGTTTAGATTGCGAGGAAACGGTGTAGAATCGGAAAAGGTTAAGGCGGAAGGAAAACAGCGAAATCTGTGTAAGTATGAGTCGTGTTAGATGCAATACTCTCTCATTTAGAATCTTCATACGTGGCGAAACTGAATGTGATGAGATTAGAGAAAATTTGTCAAAGCTTTACAGGGTAGAATTGTATGCCAAAGAAGCAGTGAAAGAGAAAACATTGAATGAGGTACTGATGATCAGAGAATTATCGTTGATGTAAAGTTCGTTGTAAGATATTTCTGCGATTTAATTATTGTTTTTTTATCTGAAACTGAAAAGAATCGTGTGGCAAATATCTCTAAAACTCAGAAGCTTCTGTAACACATATATAACGACTACATCATATTGCAAGAATAACAAGGTAATAATGTAATTTTGTACCATATCAGCCTACCTGCAGTGGCGACAGCAGTTGTAGCACTTACAAAATTAGCGGTAAAAACAGTAAGTAATAAGCATCAGCTGTAACAATAGCAGTAAAAATGGGAGTAGTAATGCGTGCTTACCTATGCAACAATCAATCTGCTTACCCTTATACGTATACGCGCACACACCACACAGACACACACATACACACACACACACACAAACACATACACACACACGTATATGCAGAGAGAGAGAGAGAGAGAGAGAGAGAGAGAGATAGAGAGAGAGAGAGGGGGAGAATGCATATAAACCCTGTTAAAAATATATCATACAAAATACAAATAATATCCATATCACATATCTTCTTCGATATCATTGTATACATAGGAATATATAGAAAAATAAATCTCAAAGTATTGGCAAAATGAACTGAATGTGTTTGCCTGTTTCAATGGCATTTGTTCCGCTTGTTATTTGCCGGTGGGTTACTTCTGAAATTATAATCAATACTGTAATGTCCAGGTAGCTATATTTGATTAGCAAGCGAAAAGGTGCCGATAAACGTTAAGGTGGTAAAGCTTTAGATTTTTCCTTGTTTAATTATTAACTGTATTTCTAAAAACACCGCTGCTAATAATATTAGTAATGAAGATTTCTTTTGTCAAGCGCGAGAGTCTCTCACTCTTGGGACGTTGTTCTGCGTGATTAGATTATGATATTTCTTAAAATAACATCTCTGTCCTCTTCTATGTATGTAAGTCTGAATCAATATATCTGTGTGTATTCATCATCGTGAAAGCAATTTCTTTTCCTATTTTATTTATTTTTAGCTGTTCTATTTTGCATTCCCTCCCTCCTCGATATTTGTCAATTTGTTTTTTAAAAAGTTTCAAAATCTCTTTTTCTGAAATCCTTATTTATAGAAAAACAGAAGAATAAATGTTGGGCGTGTAAGTAACATTTTTAGGAATTCATCCGTTTGAGATGAATGTCTTGCAGCAAGAGATGCAATCTTAGTAATAACAACAACACAAAATCAACAAAAACAAAATCTGTGCTACAATGAAGACAAACGTTTTGACATAGTTTGAAGCAAAAGAAATATAAGCCAACGAAATATCTTCTGCATGGTGGCTTAACACTATTTGAACGGTGAACGGATGCAAGAGTGGTTGTAGAATTAAAATTATAACATAGACTGACAACATTGCGACAACAATCTTATCTCATTTTTGGACCATTCCGGAATTAATTACCTACTAGAAATAGTAGCTACAATAATATTACATAATGTTGTAATATTTTGAAAGCATATTGAAATATGGAGCTATAGGTAACGTTATACACGCGGAGTAGTAATGTCCGAATTTTTTAAAGACTATTCAGATCAGTATTTTATGAATAACTAAAAGCAAAACGATAAAAATGATACCACGTCTAAAAATAACGCAGAGTAAAGAACACAAAATAACAGTAGCCATTAAAGGATTGCATAAACAGATTAAGCACTTAATATTTTACTTGGAAGTGAGGTAGGGAGTGCATTGTTTAGAAACACGTCCTCTGTTGACTAAGCTAAGAAAAAACATTTGGGGAATATGTAGTTATTTTCCCGCAGATATGGCTTAAATATATTTGTTCATCTCAACTAAAATGAAGTATATTCCTTCTTTACTAAATTGCTCAGAAAACAGAAATTACTAAAGATGAAGCATTTCTAAACACATAGGATGTAAAAACTTCTATGGATTGTTTCAAAGAGAAAAAAAATATGATAAAAAAACACTTATTGTTTTGTAGACAGGCAGAGAAATGAGAGAAAATGAATAACTACAGACATACGGCTGATACTCTGATGATCGCAGGAACATGTTTAGGAGCGGTAGACTTTACAACACAAAAAGGAAGCATTTGATATAAATATACAATGAAGACAATTGACATGACATGTTATTACCGAACATTTTCATGTCATGTTGTGCAAATTATATTGGAAGTATAAAAATAATCATTGGTTGAATTACATATACTTGGATTCAGAGATTCTTGCAGGTATGGAAAATGATACAGATTTCATAAATATCTGTTTCACATGGACATAAAATGTGCTTCGGTTTCTAAAATGCAAGAGCCGGCTTCTTGTGGAATGTAACCTAAATAATAAGAATCGGCTGAAATGTATGTATGAAACAGAGTAACGTTGAAAAATGTGTATTGGTTTTATTTTTAACTCTGTATCCACACTACATTAACCAATGTGATATTGCTCTTTTATGATGTTAAGATGAGATTTGAAGGTTGCTTGCCTTCTTTATCAATTTTCGCAGCATATAAAACACATTCATTCGTATCTCGTTACTTAAGTTACCGTTTGCACATCTGTTGCAACAACATATAAACAACGTATTCGTTATTGAACCGATCTATTAAATTATAGCTACAGGAGTAGTGTGCGTCCCGTAGCGCTGATAAATGTGACAGTGGTGACATACCTTCTTTGTAATGCTACTTGCATAACAGCAACAATTGGTGAATTAAAATATAAAAATACAAGATTTAGCTTCAGGTTCACTGAGATAGCACGCTGTCGATGCTATCGCGTCAGGGAAATTTACCAAATAGAATATTAGCATTCTTGAATATATGCACGTATTTTAAAATATAACAGAACTATTGTTCTGGATTTAACCTCCTAAGTATAGATGTAAAATACATACAAATAGAGAAGTAAAATATATAATAGTATAACGTGTACGCAAATGTGTTGTAGGTGTGGTATTATTTGAAGACAAGATTATATATTAGTATCCGTATACATTTTTCCTTTTACATATAATCTATTTCTATTTCTGTATGTTCATATTCGTTCCTAAAGAAATTTGCATTGATTCATTAATTAATACGTTATACCTTTTCCCCTTACGCATCAGATATGTACAAACACATATAAATGCATATCTGTGCATGTAACATATACATAGACACAAACATGCGTTTATAATATATTTATATATATAATTATAATAAAGGCAACTACTGTGTCGCGTCACATAATAGAAGTGTATAGCAAATGGCTCTAAAACTACCTTATTTATCACATAGACACGGGCTGAAAGCGAGAGAAATGAACCAAAAATATGTTCTTAAAATGTTTTGCAATAGATTGATTTCTAGTTTAGGGGTAGTGTGGGACACAGAGCGTTGACAAATATAGGTTTTTATCCTTCATGATAATGATAAATATGAATTCACTTCAACCAATTTATTCGCTGATGAATTACTTTGGTTATTAACACATAGATGAGATGAACGAATAAAATTTAACTTGTATATTAATGTGAACATTTATATATGCACTATGGATACGTTGTGTTCATAAGCCGTGTAGAAATGGTTCTAATTATGTACTATAAGTTATGTCATACTGAAGACGTAAAGAATATTACATCTCTAAACTAGAAATCGGTCTATGGCTAAACCGTTTAAAAATATTTTTTTTAATAAATGTTATGCTTGATCATAATGTTATATATATATATATTCAAAATTAACATAAATAGCAGGTGGTAATGTTTCACTAAAAATGAGAATTATAATTGTGACTAAATGCGAGTAGGATGTTAAAGACACATACATTGCTAGAAATAAGAGCTAAAATACACTAATGCTGTAGTTAAAGCTCATGAATGAAAACATTACACTAGCAGGAACCATAATTGTCCGAAAAATACCGGCCCAGAATTCATAAGACTGACGTCAGTTTCAAAATTTTATGATGCCATCATGAGTTAAGCCAGCTCGGTGTTCGGATTCCTGCGGACCTGTTTCTTTTTTGGTGTATATATTTTCGTCATCCAAATTATTGGATGATTTAGCGATACGCTAATGTATATAGACAAAATTAATATAAGCAGCAGGTTGTCATGTTTCACCGAAAAGGAGAATTATAATTGTCACTGAATGGTTGTTATGGACAATTATGGGCCCTGTTAATGTATATGCGCTGATAAGCAAATCGTTAAATCATCCTTTAATTTGTATGACCAAAACATATACACTAATAGAGGAGAAGGTCTGGAAACATCTGAACACCGAGTTGGCTTACCTCATGACGGCAACGGAAATTGCCGAAATTGACGTCAGTCATTAGAATTCTCGCTCGGCATTTTCGGACAATTATGTTCACTGGAAGTGTATTTGTTTTCATTCATGCGCGTTAACTATGGCATTAGAGCATTTCAACTCTTATTTCTAGCAATGTCGGTGTTTTTAACACCTACATATATGCACACACACCTATATATGTGTATATGTGTATGGATTCATATATATATATATATATATATATATATATATATATATATATATATATATATATATATATATGTGTGTGTGGGGGGGTGCTTCATTGTGTCTGCTTATACATCCATACGTTCTTACAAACAGATAAAATAATATATCTAGGTCCGACCAATCTGCATGCATGGGGGACTTTGTAATTTGGTAGTCAAAGCATGGGATACTATTAAGGCGATTTTGATTAGAATATTCAGTTTACTATAGGTTCAGAGGCTTAGCAGTTTGTCAAATTTTCTCCAGTGACCACAGAGAAGTAGAAACAATTTGTTTTCATGGAAACTGCAGCGTATTGTTGGTATAGATCGGTGATACACATCGTTGTGTTTGTCAACTGGCAAGATGGAATCCACCCTCAACACCGTAAACGGCACTGTTGAACTCATCGTTCTACACTGGATTCATATTTCTACGACTTAATATGGAGCAGGGGCTGTTGAATACGAGAAAGGACTCCTTTTGTGTAACCAATTAAGTTAATTGAATGGCTACATACCATAACTGAAATGTTTATAACTATATTTTTTTTATTAGTATTCATTAATATACTTCTCGCTATGAGCATGCAAAAGTACATCAATCTAGAAAATTTGAAATTCTTCAAGTAGTCGGGTGATATTTAAGAAGATCCCTGACCTCAGATAGTTTCAGTATGATGTAGGATTTCCTAGGAATATTTACGAATTGACTTTCATATGTTTATATGTCATTGTCTTTTCAATATTCTAATATATATAATAAATAGGAACAAACATTTGTTTTATAGAGTCGAATGTAATTGTGTTATGTGATATATCACTAATTATTTCTATTAAAATATATAATAACATTTACAGTACAACTTTATTTAAACTTTCATAAGTTTCCTTCTTTCGTGTATGGAAATAATTGAGAAAATTTGTTTGAAAATCAATAATGAAATTTCGTGCTTAAAATATTATACATTTAAAAGTAATTCTAAATACCCTAATGTTTAAAAATTCACTGAAATGTTATATAACAAAATTATAAGAAGAGGTAATATTTATCTTGACGTAAATATTCCGTCAGCACACACTGTATTGCGGTAGACATCAGAGCGAAACTCTCACATTAGCACTTGGTGTAAAATGCATTCTTGCTTATACAGCTACTGGGGAGATAACTTCCCGCCAACTCCAGAGCCGGTATTGTTCAGTTCAGTGGCAGTAAACAAGACGCGTGTCAGCTCTTAATACTTGACAGGTGCTTTGTTTGATAGATGATTATAAAGAGCCTTAGTATTCTGACACTGTAACAAGTATGCAATTCCACCGCACAATGTGTGTACGTTAAAATAAGGATAAACTATATAAAGTAATGTATTAGAGGTGGTGTCTATCCCTCGATCAAGAAATAAGTATTCGCTGTTTTTAAATACATGCATGTATCACGTCACATTTTAAAAAACGGACAACTTAAGACAACTACAAAACAATGCGCCACTATCTTCATTTTCAAGTCTGTAATATTTTATCTATTTCAGTTTTGTATTTCTCTCTCATGCATCATTCAATGTTATCCTTGAATTCTTCGAAGATGTCCTCATTTGTTTTCTTAATTGTTTTTCGTTGCAAACCATTTGACCCTAAATAAATATACTGGTTGAGAAATAGATCATAGGTAAGAATTTGAAAAAGAATAAAAGATGCAACTTGTGAATAGTTCGCTGATTCTCTATCTGTCAATCTGTATGTTTGTTTGGTGAAGCTACTTTTCATAGACGTAATACGATAGGGATCAATTTCGGGCCCAACAGGCATACCATATTGTGTATCTCGTTCTTTCTCTCTATCTCTCTCTCCCTCTCTCTCTCTCTCTCTCTCTCTCTCTCTCTCTCTCTCTCTCTCTCTCTCTCTCTCTCTCTCTCTCTCTCTCTCTATCTATCTATCTCTGTCTCTCTGGCACTCTCTCTCTCTCTTACTCTCTCGCTTTCTTTCCCTCTCTTTCTCTCTGTCTCTCTGTGCATGTATATGTAAGTATACATGTAATTATGTATGCATAAATACGTGCATACACACATGCACACATTCATTCATTATATAGTTAAACTCCAGGTATGCCACCTACAAATATAAATAGTAGCTACACAAAAAATGCGCAATCTCTGTTCGATGCTTTACAGGACAACATCCAAATAACAAACATTATCTACTAATAACCAAAACACCAAACTTTATCTCACATTTACAATTTCGAAAGCAGTACATCACACCTCAGAGAAGCGTGGGTGCAAGAGTGTGGTGTAGTAGAGACGAGTCTCTACTTGAAGATAATGAAAGAAATACTAAACTCATCTATGGCATGAAGAAGGAAGAGGAGGATAAGGAGGAGTAGGAAAGAAAAGAGAAAATGCAGATGATAGTAATTGTGACGACGACGACGACGACTATGACGATGAGAATAATAATGAGGAGGAGGAAGAAGAGCTAATATAAGATGGAGGAAGAAAAGCTATTATAAGATGGAAGAAAATAAAGAAGAAATGGAAGAATAACAACGACGACAAAACACATTTTTCAATGATGATAATCATAAGAAATTTCTAACACAGCTGCCGCACCAATCGTCACAATGGTAAAATAGAGTATACTTAAGTAAGAATAAAAAAAAAGTTTTATAGGAAACACAAAATATTAATGTTGAAGAGAGGAAGAGATACAGAGATAAGAAAAAAATCATAGACGGAAATGAAAATACTATATTTTTTTCGTATTTGACTTCCCCTTGGTTATCTCTCTCATCTTGTAATTCAATGATATCACCAGGAATATCTTTCAAATGCAACAAACATTTTATGCACATTAAAATACAAGATTTCCACTTATATTTGTTGTTCGGTTTTACTATAATATTTGAATTTAACGTAGTGCATATTTTATGAGGCATACACGGAAATATTTGCAAACTACCATTCTGAAAGATGACGTTTTACTTACTTGCTTTCTGGACACCTTCAATTAAATATTATTCTATATGTGATATCGAACAAATCATACTTTCCTAGTGTGGCGACTATAAATATAACTACACACACACACACACACACACATACCTGCACACACA
>NC_068984.1:35921215-35923957 GCF_001194135.2 Octopus bimaculoides
ACACACACACACACATACCTGCACACACACGCTTGCAAGCATACACACACACACACAGACACAAGCGTGCGCACAGCTACCGAGTGATACACATATAGATAATTGCACACTGACATATACATGATAAATAAATAGATAGATAAATTGTTGCATACATAATGTGCGTATCCTAGAATATTGTAATATATACGAGTACACGAACACACACTCCCACACACACCCACACACACAAACACACATATTTATACTGAGACATTCATACATGCAGGCAAAAATGTAAGTCTCTTAATATTACATTTATGCTTATGCTATTTCTTTTAATTTTATCTGATATTATACTCAAAGCAGATTTAAATGCTGCTCAACTTGAAAACTTTCTTGTGAATAAAATATTACAATTGTATGTATAGAATTTATGCAAATTTTTTATTTCTTTCTAATTCATTGCAAAGTACAGAAATGAATAGATACGTTTAATGCGTTCCTTTGATACAATATCTATTTAGTTTATATTTTATGCCGCACATAATTCGGAAGGTTCTTATTGTATATTCCATTTCATGGATGTGAAGAAATCCTAAACATTCAGTGAAAACTATTATATTTTGAATATCGGTGGAAATATCATACACATTTTTCCGTCACCTAACCTGCCATAATAATGTAAAACTGTTCCAGATATGCCAATGTTGATGCCTCTGCTTCAGCTGCGTCAAAAGTGTCGTGTGCATGCATATATTTACCTGTGTACGAGTTATTATATGAAGGTTCAGGTCTAGTTATGGTTAATAAAAAAATAATTTCTTTTGCTATGTTGTAACATCATCTTCTTCGCAATAGTCACCTTGTGCAGCCAAGCAGCGGCCATACTGTTCTTGCCACATCTAGAATCTAGCTGGAAGTCGGTTCCTGTAACCGGGTCGACAATCAACTGGCCCCTCTATATTTCTCTTTGTCTGCTGCATAAGGTTATATGCACTATTCCAAAGAGCTCCACATTCATCTAAGGAAGTGGACTGCTTCACCGACCTAGACCGCCAACCATCTTAATGGACGCTAGCTACTGGCCAGTTCGAAGCATTTCAACCCTCTGCAAGCATCTGCAAAAGTGTTGTGGACTGATTCAGCTTTCGCAGACGTCCCGGACATTTAAACTTTTCTCGGGCCGAACCCTCAGCCCTTAGATGTGTCCGACGCCGCAAGGATATCATCATAAATCCAGCCGATGAGAGTGGAACTGTGGTGGTCTGGCGCCTACTGCTTGCTACACTCCAACCCCATGACTAACTACCAACAGACTATGTCTTCCACTATTCATGACTTCATTTCCTCCTCCAGAATAGTCTCCCTTCGCCTTCAACCTCATTGTCCGAATTCCATGTATCCCCACTCTTTAAGTCCTTCCCAAAATTCACAAGCCCAACAACCCTGGTCGCCCCATCCTCTCCGCCTGCAACTGTCCCACAGAAATGATCTCCAAATACATCGACTGTGTCATTGCCTCCCTAGTGGCTTCCCTCTATTCCAACAGCCACGCACTAACCACGCTGTTCGTCTACTTAACTATTTCTCCTTCCTTTACCCACACAAGCACATAATACCTGAACAGAGGCTATATGTACGTACATACGCAACACGCATTAGTACGCGTAACATACATTGACAAACTTTAGTCCACATACATACGCCATACATACTGTCTGGTCACAGACACACACACACACACACGTTAGACACCTACACACTCACACACGTCAGCGTCACTCGCCCCTATTCACACACACGCACACTAACTCATAGATATCATTCTGACATATACACATATGCACGCGCACCTTTTCTTGGGATCACGAGCACTTTATCTCCTTTTAATTCAACATCCTTTTGTTTGTATTATTTCCCTTTCTTTCAATTTTTCCCTAATCATTCGCCATGCTGGACAGCTGATATCTACAAATCCTTTTTCATTTTCCCGAGCGTCAAACTAATAGACTTGTTCGTTCATACACCTGTCTTCGTCTTTTGCTTTCCTATATATTTCAACTGCACGCGTATATATATATATATATATATATATATATATACATATAAATTTGACATGGGCGATTCTTTCTTGTCTTGAGAATCATGGTCAAACGGGTGGGTGGAATTGCGCGACATATAACAAAGATGTGTGGAATGATCCGGTGGTGATGCTGGGCTTTGTATTTTCTCCATACCTCTCATGGTTAACGAAATAATCTGCTCTAATGATACTCCTGTGTTTATGAATAAGAACGGAAGGTGTGATAAATGAATAGGGAAGGAAGTGGTGATGTCGTACTTGGTAGTGGAATGATGAAACTAGTATGTTCAAAAAATAAATCAAACAATGTTTTAACTCTGTGTGAATATATGAGTGTATGTAAAAGGGGGTAAGTAAATGGGTGTGTGTCCGTGTGTGCGCGCGCAATGGAAGTGGGATTTTTTTGTGAAGTCTGTCTTTGTAGTGCTTCAGTTATTGGTTTTCCAGTTTCAGATGGCATTTTTTTCCTTTAGTTTTTAGATTGTGTGTAATATTTGGCATTGAAGTAGAGGTATTTAATGTTTTTCAGTTATTATTTTTTGTTGTTTTTCGACCTTCGAAAATTAAAAAGGTTTTTTACCTATTTTTTTTTCTTTTAATTTTTGTTTTACATTTTACGTTTGTTTCTGTTGTGTTGCATCTATATATTTTGCATCTTTGCTTACTATGTGGGTTTA
>NC_068984.1:35925042-35929438 GCF_001194135.2 Octopus bimaculoides
ATATATATATATATATATATATAATTTAAAAGCCAAATTTGAATTATTCGCAGCCGTAATAATGCAAACATCATTGATGTCACGTACTTAGTGTGTGTGTTAATTTTATGCTCCCACTGGCTGCAGCATAGTGTCAGCGGTGAAAAGTCCCTTTAAGCCGCCGAGCTTTAGAAAAGACAAAATACTTCAAATCAGGCGAATTTTGTACGTTGAGATCTTATGTAAGAAGTATGTTTGTCTTGCGCACAACGAACATATTAACGGTATATATGTATGTGTGCATGTGTGCGTTCTTGTGTCTCTGGATGCCTGTGTACGTATATCCATGTATTACGTTCTGTTGTCTTTACGAAATAAAAATAATTTTCTTTAGTTTTAAGCACTAAATTATATCGTCCCATGACCACGCCGTTATCTTTGATCAATAATATAACAGTTCTTGTTGAAAGAACCAATGAAAACTGAAAAAATTTTTCCACGCTTATCTTGCCTTTTCAGTCATTTTAAAAATTTACTTTATACAATTTGTATGTATGTTATCCCATTTATACATAACCTTTTTAAGCAATGTGAAGCGTCGTTTCGTTTCAGAAATTTTACTGCAAACCGTAAAAGTTTAAGTGAAGAAGAGCGACGCCCGCATTTGTTCACCACGGTTTATTTTCTAAATGTTGATAGAAGGGTATAAGGTACAAGCTGATATATGACCCGCTAAATACCTATACATTCACAACTGAGAAATCATATTTTATTTCCTTCGAAAAATGCTTATTCCAATCTGGCAAGAACACAATTTTATCCCTATCCTTTAATTGCATTAGTAATTAACGTAAATCATAAACTATAATTTGTAAAATATCCGTACGGGTTTATTGATAGATTTTCGTCTTTAAAGAAGACTGGTAAATATATAATTTCAGTTTCGCCATCGTAATACGTGCAGTAGTAATTTGAAAAATAGGTTAGTCGAAATAGTGATATTTATTTTGGGAAATGTATTTCAAACTAAAATATATTTCTAGTGAAGGTGAATATTTAATATATAAAATGATTTGTTTATACTTCATGAATTGTTGCACAATTTGGTTTCATTTCTGTACTGTGTGATATCACAAATGAATAGATATGCTTCGTAACGTTATTTATGCCTCGAGTTTTATCTGGTTTTCTAGAAATCGACAGGTAATATAGTAGCAGCTTTCTTTGTATCACTAATTCTTCTAGGCGAATAATCGTCTCGATATCTAAATGTGCTCTTTATCTTCATAGATCTTTGTGTAACCATGCAGATGCATAAAGCATATCATTCCTGTAGTATATGCATTGAATAATCTCTGTAAATATCGTAGTGAACTCGCAAGGTAATAAATCTCAATACTAACATACTTGCAACCATTCTGCAATTGGATTATATAATGTTCGGTTATCTGATTTCATTATTATTAGCGTCAGATTTTCTCCACTACACTGAACCGCTGTTGCTGCTGAAGATACTGGGAATTAACATTAAATGTTAAGGATCGCTGCAATATAAACTAGCAAGTATCACAAGAAAATCAATCGAAAGAACTATCCATAAAATGGAATTCTTTACATAGTGTTTAAAGTCATTCCTCAATTTATTTTCGATTTACTACTTTTCATAGACGTAATACGATAGGGATCAATTTCGGGCCCAACAGGCATACCATATTGAACAACGTGTGTTACCTTAACAAACAACTCTTATACAAACTTATATTCCTTATATAAGTGCTATGGAAAGTTGGTGTTAACGATATAACATTTTATTGCACAAAATTTGATATATGCTTATTCATAATGTAGAATGTAACGTACAAATCCTAGCTTAACCGGCAGAGTATTTGGAAACATTGTCCAATGTCAATCTGTATTTAGATAGCTAGATAGATAGATAGATAGATAGATAGATAGATAGATAGATAGATAGATATGTTTATTTATTGGCCACACATGGCTGAACACAGAGGGGACAAAATACAAAGTAGAGTTTTTTTGGAGGGGAAGCAGAAGAAGAGAAGGAAAAAGAAAAAAATGGGTCGAATTCCGATCAAAAGGGATGGTGTAAAATAGTGAGGGCGATCAATAGGGATCGTGTATCACAGATATGTCAATGTAAAAAGGGAAAGCAGATTAGGTTTCTCCGTGGAAACAAAAATCTACGGAAACTACCACAGGAACTTTGGCTATGCAAAAACCTTGTCATGCAAAAAAAAGAAAAAAAAAATACACACGCATTACATTAAGAACCTCTCTTTTTTTTCCTTTCCTTCTTTCTTTTTTTTTTTTTCGGTTCATAGGATTATGCTCAAACTGGCTCCGTCATTCACACGTGGCATCCTTGCTACATTCACCCATCTTTTTTTGAAACATTCACTAGACAAAACTTCCCTCTCTACTTTCACCTGCCTCTTCAAGTGATACTTGAAGAAGTTGATGAAAGCTTCACCAGAGAGGAAAGTGTTTGTCTCTAGACCTTTCAGACGCGTCCAACATACACACTTTAACCACAGCCGCAAGTACGATGAAAATGGCTCTTCCTTCTTGTTTTAAGGAAGGAGGCGTGACAATATTCACGATAGACTCAGTTGATAAACTGACTCGTCCCACACGTGATAGCAGTAGTTCGACATAGGCCCACAGGTCGGAAATGGTTGGACACTGTACGAGCCATGCCTGTAGAGCTTATCCCGAACAGGTATCGCTTCTCGATAGTTCTGCCCGGCCAGGGATATATGGAAGTTGTTCATAGGTCTCGGCCCGAAAGTCGTCTTGAACAGGCGAGACAGATATTCCTCGTCGACGCCCAGGTGTGCCACAAGATCGTCGTCGTACCTCCCCTCCACTATTCCCATATAGAATGCTTTGGTTGTGCTGAAGTTGCTCAAGGTCGACCCGGGACAGTATAGTTGCTTCAGAGCAACGCGACACTCGCGGTCCCATCGCCCTTCCTCGGCCTCTATTTGATCCACGACTGCAGTTCGGTCATAGAAACGAGCTGCGGGAAGCGCACCTCACAAACTGCGACCACACCTGTTCACCGTCGTCTACGTAGATCCGTGTCTGCGCATCATCAACTACGGCATGCTCAGACCTCCTTTTAACGGGTGTTGGCAGCAAACGGGCATGTACAGGGTGAAGGCATTTTAATATTTTTTGCGCGATGCACTTTCCGGTCGTCTTGACTTCGTGTTGATAACTTTTCATATGATTGTTTTCAGTTTTTTGTTTGTGTGTGTTTTCCATAACGTGTTGTGGAATGAATGTGGATATCGATAGATAGATAGATAGATAGATAGATAGATAGATAGATAGATAGATAGATAGATAGATAGATAGATAGATAGATAGATGTGTGTGCGCGCGCACATTCACTAGCGTATCGATTTTGACAACTATTGGCAAAATACAGCAATTAAGAATTCTGAAATTAATTAGGTATTCTATGTTTTAATAATATGTGTAGCAATTGTAACTGTAATGTATAGATATTCATTCCTGTTAGAAATTTAGCAGAAGATAGTCAACATAACCTATCTATACACAATACATATACCATACCAAAGAAATAACGACACACTTCGTACTTATACCATTTACACTATGCACTAGCGTGTAGCATTCTTCTAAGATGGTCGGAGACATAACATAAGTGGAATATCAGATTTCTGTTTCAGCCACCTACTTAGAACAGCTTTGAAAAGCTGCAAAAATTTGGAACTAGGGCTACAAAACTCGACGATATAATGCATATATGAAATTATCTTCTGATATAATTGAATAAGTGACTGTATACATATATACAAAGTCAGAGCGAGATCTTTTCATATGTTCATAGGCACAAACAAACATGTCAATATATACGTAACGTATGTGTATGCTTGTATATTCTTGTTTGCACTCGCTTCTCAATAATTTAGTATATGTTCATACTGAAAATATTTTACGTGTCTACAAATCGTGTTTTTTTCATCAAAATCACTTTACCTTACTTGATAATCTCCTTTTATAGTTTTAAATATATTTCTTCGAAGAGATAAAAGACTACTTGATTGATATATTTTTCAAATATTTTTCAACTACAGTTCGCTAAAATATTGATTTAGTGTCAAGAATATGTCATACATTCTAATAAATATCAAATTTATATTGGTTCCATAACAGAATTTCCGAACTAGACATGCAATGTAATGCACAATATTTTTGTAATGCATATATGAGTAAAATTATTTATTTTAAATCTCTTCATATCAACCTAAAACTAAACTTAATTTAAGTTCATACTTACATATTCATACATACACACAGGCTCTCTCTTTCTCTCTCTCTCTCTCTCTCTCTCTCTCTCTCTCTCTCTCTCTCTCTCTCTCTCTCT
>NC_068984.1:35929448-35930238 GCF_001194135.2 Octopus bimaculoides
CTCTCTCTCTCTCTCATAGACACAGACAAACACACACACATCACACACGCACATCACGCACACACAGACATATTTATACACCGATTCAAATACATTCATACACGCACGCATAAATATGTATATTCATGTGTAGGTGTGTTTATACATACTCACATATTTATGAATTCGAGAGATCAATACAATATCTGTAAAGGCAGTTTTATCTTTCGATTATAGAGACAAATTCAATATTTTGTGATCTTCATGTTGATAATGGTTCTCCTCCTAACAATATAACTCGTTATGGTTGCCAAACACAGGGAAAGCGATTGGATAGCTTTGGGCAGAGTGTAAGCGTGTTTGTTAGCGTGTGTTTGTGTATGTGGGTAAGCATTATTGAAAATAGCCCTAGGATTTGTGTTATCACTGCAATGAACGATGGGGTTGAAGCATATATATTTTTTTATTCTTGTATTTGTTTAACTCATTTGACTGCGGCCATAATAGAGCACCGCCTTCAGTCGAACAAATCGATCCCAGAACTTTTTCTTTGTAAGCCTAGTACTTATCCTATCGGTCTATTTTCTCGAACCGCTTGGTTACGGGAACATAAACACACCAGCATCGGTTGTCAAGAGATGTTGGTGGGACAAACACAGACACACACACACACACACACACACACACACACACAAACACACACACACACATACGACGGGCTTCTTTCAGTTTCCGTCTACCAAATCCAATCACAAGGCTTTGGTCGGCTCGACGCTATATTAGAAGACACTTGCTCAATGTGCTATGCAGT
>NC_068984.1:35931079-35936355 GCF_001194135.2 Octopus bimaculoides
TATATATATATACGCTTTCTTATTAAGCTGCAAAAATTTCACAAAAATATCACAGTTGTAATTCTCTGGATCCAGAAGATGGCAACTGCCCGACGACCAGGGAAGTGGAACTCTGATTAGCAGTTTCTTTGTTATACTTATGATGTTTTTGTAGCATTAATAATACAGCTTATTATTTTGCGTTCGCATTCGAGTACTAGTCTTGCCCACCTTGTTTCACATTTATATCCTTACTCTAGTACATAAATAAATATGTGTGTGTGCGCGTGTGCATGTGTGTGTGTGTGTGTGTGTGTGTGTGTGTATACAGTTTTTGCGAAAACTATTAAATGGCGTGACCAGTTCAGGTGAGAGATCTGGTTAATAGGGTACAATATAAAAGGTTTTGAGGCTCAGCTGGTAACTGCTCAGCGCTAATTTAAGAGGTAGGTAGGTCGAAGCAATTTTTGAACGGAATATGAATAAAAGTTCATCTAAAAGTATATAAATATAGTTGATGATGAAGAAAAATAATATTGAGTGTTATTGTGTGTATTTTGTCATTGGTATTAAGTACACATTACTTTGTAAATATGGAGAGATTATTGGATATTAATATTTTAAGCTCAAGTTATTGTGATGGAATGAAGTGTAGATCCTGATATTTTTGAAGATTATGAAATGTGATATTCACATAGATGTGTCTGTCTTTTAGTGTGTGCACGTAGATTTGTGTAAGTAAATATGTTTCAAAATTATAGATTTTAATTTTGGCAATTATTTGACTCAGTCTATATAAAATTTAACAGTGACAATTTGAAGTTACGTCTTGTAACAACAAAGCTTACTCACATACATTTTTGTAACAAAGAAACAGAACCGTTTCAACACAGTATCCTGGGACTCGTTCCTAATGATTTGTGTTGGACTTGGATAAAGTCGTCGGTCAAAATATTTGGCTGTTTGTTAACACATTTTCATTCAACTGCATTAGTTTTCCACGAATTCTTATGTTCCATAATTTCCTCACAAAAATGTCCTAGTTGATTGCGCTTAAAACTTAATCGAACACACAATTAAAGCTCTGTGTTGATCCATCTCCCAGAGACGGATGCAAATTTTACCACAGGCAGCTTCCTTCGCTGGACATATAGTTTTCTGGTTACGATTTGGGACATGCTTCATTTTTTTTTCTTTTGGAAGGCTATATATTTTAACTTACCACATTCTAGGTTAATTTAATGTAAAAAGATGTTAGTGAAATTGGACTGTAATTCCCTGACTTTTCCCATTGTTAACAGCTCCATAACAGATTAGGATAGACATTTTTAAAGTATAGAACGTGAGTCCATCGACTTTTTTACATGATTGTTTCTTCACGTCATGTGAAGCAAAAAATCCTAGAACTGCAACTGGAAAGGTTTTTGTTTTATCAATTGTTGCAACGAAGTGTGCAGTGTCGAAAGTTATGTTATAAAGAGCTTGTTGAGGATTTATGTCATTAATACTGGCTAAGTCAACGAACTCAAAAGCACTGAAAAGAGAGAGAGGGTGAGAGAGACAAAGAGAAAGAGAGAGAAAGGAAGAGTAAGAGAGAGAAAGGAAGAGTAAGAGAGAGAAAGGAAGAGTAAGAGAGAGAGAGAGAGAGAGTAATATTTCTACTGTAGAATCTCCACCGAATATTTGATATTTTCCACAATGACTTGAGTATATATCTTTCAGAGGAACGATCAATAAATCGGTGCCATTTATGCAATGTAACACATGAAAGATGAGTTTTATGCTATTATTATAGTCTGCAGGTTTGTAAGGATTACACTCTTGATGATATGTTGCTGTGTTCTATTATAATGATTAGCAACGTTTTTCTAAACTGTGAGAATAATTTCTGAGACGTGTGTATAGAGTCATTCATGCCGGAGGCATAATCTGCTGCCTAGGGCTTAGCAAAGCACTTGTGTATGCTTTAATATTTTTGTGAGTGGTGTCTTGACCAATTGTTTGATTACAGGTGATCCTATGTTGACTTATTTCGTCATTTTTCTTGTATGAGTGGAAAGATTGAGAGTTATAATGACGTCGTTCTCCCTGCGTTTGATGGATTTAGTCGGACTGCGGTATTACCTAACGAATAGTTAGATTCAGATAAGGGAAAATTGGTAACGATAGGATCCCTGAGATGAAAGTAATTGTAGCTGAAGTAGATGAAGAAAGAGGCGGCGAAGGCAACAATCATGAAGCTAAAATCGCCTGCGAAATACAAAGATTCGGTTAGCATGGAAATTTATACGTTAAATGCCTAATAACGGAAATGTGGTTTATCAGCGGTGGTTACTCAGATCAGTGCTTAGACGATGTTGTTTTTGCTGTTTTTCTGATTTTATTAGTTTTACAACTGTAACGTACCAGACTACAATATTATGTTTTTATCAGTTTTCTTCTTTTAATACCGTTGTATCGCACGTTTGTGAGAAACTTGATATGATATTGGTTCATTAAGAAAATTCCTTGAAAAAATGTTCCGAAACTTTTGCTAGACCAACAACTTGCATGTACAACATTCCGTGACCAAGTGATGCATAAGAGTGGAGGATTATATTTTTTAGACGCATCATAAGGAACAGGAAGAAATTTTGTTTCAAATTTAGTGCTAGCCAACGCCTGGTAGTAAAAGAAAATAGGCGTAGTTGTAGGGAGGTCTGGAATTACTGCGACTCTACTCACAGGAAGCCTAACAGTACTCTTATCACCTGAGGATACCCCTATGTTTTGTAGATTTTTGTTTTGCAAGGAAAACACTGCCTTTCACTTATCTGTACATTTTTTTCTTCAGAGCTTATAACGTTTCAAATCACCTTTATCTGGTTATTTTCAAGACAGAATTGCCTCATGTGTCGACAAGTGAATATAACTTCTTCATGAATTGTTTATGGTGAAAACTGACGTTTGAAAAGTCAGGAATGCCTCCTTGGATTTGCATGTTGATCTGCTATTTGGGGTTTGTGAAGTGATTTGGGATAATTAAGGAAACTACTGTTTATCCCACTAATAGAAACTATATCATTAACATTTTATATTATTAATATTTGCATGTCTTCCAATTACACCAATTACACTCTTCATCTATTATACGTATGAAAAGTTATGATCATCTTCATGGACTTCATGAAGATACATGATTGCATGACACATGTGGGATGGTATGAAACGTTGAACTATACTAATCAGTATCATGATCAAATGCCTCCTTATTCTCATATGAAATATTTGACTGCTAAATATCATTGTTGAAACAGCGGCCAAGATTATCAGAATTTCGATTGAACGTACACAATTTGTACTTCAGTAGCAAGTCGCCTATTTGTAATGTATCTTTTATTTCGTTTTGTTTTATTAATAAGATCAATACCTGCAGTATTAAGGGTAGAATTGCAGAACTAAACATGTATTATTGTCGACGAATTTGATTTATTTTGTGCCTCGATGTGATATGTCATGCTAGGGAAGTTATTTCCAGTAGATTTATGCATTCTGTAAAGCGTATTTTCCTAGGACAGTTATAGTAGGTTCTTGCTGAAACAACTTCTTTATAACATGTCCTTATGCATATGTTGTGTTCGAAGCGTGTCCCAGCTGTATGTTTCTTTTATTTAGGCAATGTAAGGTGACATTCTTGACAGTCCTTTTCGAGTAAGTCATTAGCGGATAGTGCACGTTCTTCTCTTCTTTAAAAAGAAAGCATATATTCTTTTACTTGCAAAACGACTTTTGACTTGAGAGATATTGGCTGCCACTTATAGCAAGTTCAATGAGTTCGTTTAGAATCTCTCCATGATGCAATTAAGGAAACCCTTTTGAAATCGTTCCTGCGCATAGTGAAGTCATAATTATGTAATAATGTCTGTTGCAAGTTACCTAGTTATCCAAATCAGGATATAGGGAATCCATCTGTATTATTGTGCATTCAACTTTGTGTAGATGTTGGTACAAAGTTACATCAAAATAGCAAATCATTTTACGTGATATTTAAACTAAATTCAATAAGTAGTTTTATGGCGGCTTGATAAATATTGCCTGATCTCTCGCAGTTTTCAATGTTTAGGTTCCGGTCAACACGTTTGGTTTCATTTTTTCTACATTATTATATATAAGGGAGTTTTCATTGTAGAATTATAAAGTCTGCCATGCTATTTTGTTCATACATGACCGTTTTTATTTATGCAATCCTATCGAGGTTAGAAGAATTTTAAAAATATGTTATGCAAAACTTCAACATGTTTTGGATTATGATGTCTTATGTATTACTTATTTCTAAGAAATAAAACACTATTTCAATTTTTACAAATTTTTAAAAGTTGTGTCAATAGTAAATATATAGCAGCTGTTATGGAATATCGAAATCAGATGGTCAATATTTTTCGGGTAGAATCATCCCGGTTTCTGGAAAAAAAAGTATTTTTGGTGCCTTGAAAGGAAAATGATTTGCGGTTTTAGAGTCGATATCATCTCTACCAAGAACAGTGTTCGAATTCGTGTCCCTTTATTATATAACATAAGGTAATTTCTCAGCGTTTATGCTTATTATTCTAAACGTACTCATTTGTTGCATCTAAATTTTGCATGTGTGTGTGAAGGAGAGAAAGTGGTAGAGATAGAAAGTGATAGAGAGAGAGAGAGAGATAGTAGTAGAGAGTGAGAGAGATAGTAGTAGAGAGAGAGATAGTAGTAGAGAGAGAGATTGTAGTAGAGAGAGAGAGATTGTAGTAGAGAGAGAGAGATAGTAGTAGAGAGAGAGATACAGATAGAGAGAGAAAGAGAGAGAGAGGAAATAGAGACAAAGTGTAAACATACTAAGCAATAAAGTGTATTGAACCTTATCTGAAAGTAAAAGTGTAATTATTGTAATTTTGTAAAATTCATATTCTACCTTGCTGATATTTCACGTTTATTTTCATACGGCTGAATATTTTGCAACATAACGTGACATTTTGAATCACTTAAATTACCATGGGCGTGTACTTCTTAAATAAAAGAGTAAATCATATTAAGCACAAAGACGTTTATGCTACGAGGTATAAACAACTCTAGAATAGCATATATTTACATACTGATACATATAAAGCTTAGAGAATTTCATGTACAGAAGTTCATGCAAAAACAAATCCACGCGTACGTAAGTATATATGTATGTCTTTGTGTACATACAGTTATAAGTATACACACAAACATGCACGAATATACACACAGACACATACTTGCATGTACGTGTATATATATATATATATATATATATATAT
>NC_068984.1:35936423-35940107 GCF_001194135.2 Octopus bimaculoides
CCTATGTGTATGTGTAATTGTGCAAATATACGTATTTTCTTAAGAGCGAGAGCGGAATAAATGTCATGAGCAAATTTAAAACAAGTTTAAAGAAATTGTGTATACTTTATGACCGTTTGTTCGGTTGAACTGCGTAGCAACAATGTTTTACATTTTTACAGAATCGGTTATAAAACTTTATATAGAATATGTTGACTTGGACATCGTTTATTGCAGCCGCCCCTCACAGTCTCCTTTTGTTTATTTAGTCCGTTGGAACAAAATCTTGATACGTATATCACTTCGATGAATCGATTTAATGATGCTTAAATAATGGCTAGTACAGATGATTGAACAATTATCTACTCTCCTAAAGATTGTAGAGCTGAAATATCTAAAGAAAAAAGGTTTCACATCATATGATGCGCATTAAAGACAGTGTAAAAGACGAACATGCCAGCGATGTTGGTGATGTATCCGATAATTACTGTAGAGATTTTAATAATAATAATAATAATAATAATAATAATAATAATAATAATAATAATAATAATAATAATAATAATACAGATGATGATAATAATAATAATAATCATAATAATAATAATGATCATAATAATGATGATGATGATGATGATGATGATGATGATGATGATGATGATGATGATGACGATAATAATAATAATATGTATTGGGAAATATAATATTGGAAACTTTAATGGCGTCGAATGCGATGCTAGTGCTGAAGATGATGATTATGATATGGGGAGCAAAAAGAAGACTGCTAAGAGCGAATGATAAGAAGGTGGGACATACTAATAAAGACGTCGATGGAGAAAATTGTTTGTGAAGAGTTTGTGAAGGAAATAATACTTACGCACTGTCTTACATTGTAAAAATATCGCAGTCAAAGCACGTTCCTCACCCTGCAGAAAGATGCAAAGAGTGATGAAAATATTATTAAATATATTTATTTTTTATGCATATGTATGTATGCATATATAAATATATGTTTGCATATATGCATATAAATTTATTTATATGCCTGTATATAAGTATATAAATGTATGTTTGTGCACACGTACCCATAGTCTAACTGTCAATTTCTGAAGTTTTTAAATCAAATATGCGTTTACACAAATTTCAAGAATGCTTACAGGCAGCAGGATGCTATTGCTAATTGGAAATACTCGATAAAAAGTTCCAGAGATATGTAAAATATGTTAAAACCAACTTTACTCTGAACATATATCCAAATAATGGGTACTTAATGCCGGCAGTTTTACTTATATTTCTTTGGCGAAACCCATAGATTTTCTACATAGAAGCAAAAGCGCTCGCAAAAACACAGACATACGCATACACAGACACACACATAGACACACACACACAAACATATATATATATAGTGTGTGTGTCTGTGTGTGTTTGCGTGTGTGTGTGTGTGTATGTGTGTGTGTGTGTGTGTGTGTGTGGTGCAGCTACCACACAAAGTATCCAGAACTACTATCGCACCCGCTATCATTGTCAGCCTTAGAATTACTCTTAAATACCATATTTTTAAGTTTAATAATAAACTATATAAACAGCTGAAAGGCGTTGCTATTGGTATAGGGATGTCTGATGATATTGCCAAACTCTTCATGATATGGGGGGACAGACATTTTAAGCAGTGCCTAACCTTTTCGTGAAAAGTAATATTAATACGCATATCAACACTATAAATGAAGAACAGGTGATGACAACTATAGAACACACACCTGGCACTATCCATAGGAGTATAAAGATTACTATAAGGCTATCCTTCTAAGCACCCCAGAAATAGATTACCTGTCCTCGATACTGAGCTGTGGACAGAAAATACTATGATTAACGGAAGAGTTAAACCCTGTTTACTCCACTAATACTATTGTAAACCAATGGCTAATCCACTGGTAATCCGTAGTGACTCAGCGATGTCAAGTACTACGAAAATCAACATCCTCATGACAGGCTTAGGTAGAGCAATGAGGAACATATCCCCACTATTCCAGCCACAAGAATGACAACACATCCAGCACTACATATTAGGAATGAAGGGTTCCGGCTACACACAGTACGATAGAATCAGAGTGTACAAAGGAGCGAAAAGATGATTCGAACGCATTCTAAATGATGACGAAAACGGCATATGCCCCCTATACCGCAACAAGTGCTGGAATGGGTTGGAGACGGATACCAGCAAGAGAAATAAAAAAAAATAATACTTGGAATGATAACGGGAAGTTTCACAGTGTTTGTTGACGTTACACCTAGAAACGAATTAAGTAGGTCATTTAAGAAAATCCTGCGAACAACTGTCCTTGCGATCAAAGTTGTAGAAAAGGCAGTGCCCATCCCTTATACACTAATTATGCAACGTTTTGATTTATTTACTCCCTGATAGTAAACTGCAGTTTCCGCGGGATTACTCGTAGCGCACGTGGGTAATTGAGGAATGATACAATTTTCTTACTCGCCTATATGAATGCGGAAATACTGTTTTGGATAATCGCTTTGATGTCGCCTGATCGAATTAATTATTCTTTTATTAGCATTCTCGGATTTATAATTTTGAAATACTGTACTGACGAGTTTCCTTTTTTATGTTCCTACCATTATGCAGTCATTGGATTTTTTTTTTTTTTATAAAGTATTATTTCTTATGAAAGCATAGTTAATATCATAAAGGCTCATCAGTTTGTACTGGTCGGTTGCGAAGAAATCTCCCGGGAGATAAATTATAAATTTTTATATTAATTAGAAGCCTATTTTAAAGATAGAAAATATAATTCGACAATAAATCAGTGCACACTTTTCAAGTCAAAGGAAATGCATTTACCAAGTTTACTGCTGATATAATACTTAAATAACCATCAATAACATTGTAATTACAATTGCAATATACAAGGTATTGTAAATTCCTGTTGTTTATCCTAACGTAAAATCAGTATCTCTTATTTCAACCAAGGTTTGTTGTAAGTAGCTTGGAGAATTTGCTTGCATACACTTCGGTTTCGATAAGAGTTTCGGAGGTTTTATTCAGCCAACAAATTAAATTTGCATTCATATTTTGTTTTCCGGCGCATCTGTATGTTTTTCATTGCTTACATTACAACAATTTTAATTTGAAAGACGTAAATAAATTAATCTCAAAATAGATTCATAATGGACAAAATATACACAGTGTTAATTCCTAATTAAAATATTATTTGACATACAATTGAATCGTATATCTCTGTATTATTTTATTGCTCGCTTAATGTAATTATACAAAATATTTTTAGAGTTAGTCATTGAGAAACGAAGAAAATTAAAAGGAAAAATCTCATCTTATTTATTTACATCATAAATAAAATTAATCATATTTTAAATGCAATTGTTTGTTTAAAAATTTATCTTAGAATACACGATTTGTATGCTACGGAGTTACAACTAGACGACAAATTTAAAATACATTAATTATTCGGTCAATTAAATAATATTAACTTAGGACATCTGTCTTTAGAAACATAGTCTACTGGCCCAGTTAACATCTTGTAATGTCATGAAAATTCAAATCTTAATACGTATACCAATTATCTGCATTTGTATATATACATACATATATATATATATATATATATATATATATGTATATATGTGTGTGTGTGTGTGTGTGTGTGTGTATATATATATATATATATA
>NC_068984.1:35942179-35943252 GCF_001194135.2 Octopus bimaculoides
TATGTCAAACGAGGTTACAGTGAATCACGTTTAAAGGAAATAGCAAGTGAAATAGCTAAGATTAGTAAAGATAGTCAAACCTACACGCCTAATCTTAGCAAACAAAATACAACAGATTACAGAATTCCTTTAGTGATTAACAGGCACCGACGTTTCGCTGGCATTTCAAAAGTGTTGCATGAAAGTTACCAACATGTGGCTAAAAAATATCCCAGTTTCAAACAAACATTTCCTCAGCCGCCCATTGTAGCCTTTCGACGGAATAAGAACATAAAAGAATTATTGACCTCTATATCTGACTCCAAGAAAACGAACATTGGAGTATCTACACGTTGTACCTTAAAGAACAGCTGCAAGAGAGGTAAGCCCTGTTCATCGTGCAACAACATGAGTGAATTGAATACCATCAAAAATCATAATAGAAATGTTATGATTTATACAGAAGGGGGAACCTGCAAAGATTCCCATTCAGTGTACGGTGCAGAATGCACGAAACATAACTTGATTTATGTTGGTTGTACAACGGAACAATTAAACAAAAGGTTTAATGGGCACAGATTCGACGTCAGGCACAACAACAGTAGTTCAACAGAACTTGCTGAACATTTCGTTTCAAGCGGCTGCAATTTTGAAGAAGATTTGAAACTGCACATTCTCAAAAAATAATCTGAATGTACCCCACTTTCACTTCTCAGAATGTATGAGGAGAAATATGTTTGCGGTTTATTGACATCACGCCCTGGAGGAATGAATAAGATGACAGGAGAATATCATCAAATTTATACAAAACTGTTTGATTGAATATTCTTCTTTCTCTCTTTTTCTTTTCTTTTTCTGTCGTCTTCCTTTTTCTTTCTTTCTTTCTGCTTATTAAAAACCTGACAAAAGCTTATGATGTCATTCTATCAACGCATGGACGCTGGTTACTCACGTTCATAGTTTACGTTTGGTTTCTGAAATTATGAATTTTCAATCACCTTTTGGTTTGAACTTGAGAAAGACAGACGTTCTGTCGAAATATTGTTCAAAAAATAAAACATCTAAAATCGCACTCTTCGTCTTGACTATTTACC
>NC_068984.1:35947475-35954255 GCF_001194135.2 Octopus bimaculoides
GTGGAATCTAAAAACAGAACCAATTCCTATCATAGTAGGTGCCTTAGGTATAATAAAAACATATTCAGACAAATACATAACAAAAACACCAGGACTTACAAATATATATAACATACAGAAAATTGCACTACTGTGTACTGCACACATTCTACGCAAAACACTTTCAATACAGTAAACATGAGAGCACCACACCAAACCACAGCACATACCCAAGGCGCACAGAGCTGCGCTCGGTAGTGAAGTGAAAGCACGTTATAAAAATAAAACTACTGAACAATAATAATAATAATAATAATAATAATAATAATAATAATAATAATAATAATAATAATAATAGTTACAACAACATCGAAAACTACATTAGGAATGAGAACCCAGGCTTGAAATTTCTTATCTTATATTTCTTATTCTCCGAGTCTCCTAGTTCATGTTCATACCATATATGTGCTCTGTTCAGGCCGTACTTTTCACATAGCCTCCAGTGGACGAAATTAGTCACGTTTACGTGCCTCCTTTTGTAGTACTTTTGGCCCAGCATGCAATTCACAACTTTTGGTCCACTCACAATATGTGTCATTGTTTCGTTTATGCAGCTACACATCCTACAAATGGGCAATTCGCTGCTCATATGTTTGAAACTTTGTGTAAGTCGTTCTCAGAGCTTGTTTCTGGTCGCTGCATATCAATGCCTCAGTGCATCCTTTCAGATCACGTTTTCTTATCCATCTCCTAGTGTTAACCTTGTCCTTTCCTTTGGTTTGTTTGTGGCATTGCCCTTGCAATGATTTCATTTATTTACTGTTCCTTCTTCATCTTGCTTCTGAAATGTTTTGGGATATGTCAGATTTTCGGTAGGAATTTTATTGTAAATTCTAACAGCGTCAGGCAAGGATTCACTCTGCTGTTTGATACACCATCCAAGACTGTTCTTTTCCTTGACAGCACTGAACTTGCATCCTATGAGACCTGTTCCTCCCCTATTCCTAGTATCGCTTTGAAAATGCAGCAACTTGTTCTACATTTTCTGGTGTTCTTATCCATTTCCTCAAGTTCCTTCTCTGTCCATCTAACAATACCTGCACTATATTGCATTGAGGAGACGGTCCATGTGTTCATTGCCCTGATCTTACTTTTTCCATTGAGCCTGCTTCTTATACTTAATTTCGGTCTCCTGAGATATTCACGCCTAAAGCTTTCCTTCATTTCACTTTCCTTAATTTTGTCGTATACAAAAATTCCGAAACATTTATATCCATTCGTCTCAATATCCTCGAATTTCTCGCCGTTCAGTAATTCTACACCATACTGAATATCTGCATTGATGAGACTAAGCAATTTATTTCACGTTCGGTCTTCTTAAAGATCTTATATAACAGATAATTTTCCTCCATTTTTCAAGGTGTTCCCCGATATCACTTCCCGTAGTATTTGTGAGAGGAGTATCATGCAAATCACAAACATCAATGCTGATAGGCTACCTCCTTGAAATCTGCCTGTCTTGATGTAGAATTTCACCAAACATTTTCCACATGAATTTAACTCTGTATTCCAGTTTTTCATTGATTTCCTAATACAATTTGATGTTATCAGACACCTCTACCAGCACAGGTCTTTCTAAAATCCATGAATGTGTGACCATGTCATATGCTTTCTTATAATGGATCTACGCCATACTCGGATTAGTAAGTCTTTTCTTGCAGTTGTTTAATACCATTCTGTGGATCAAAAGTTGATATTTGCTCCAACGGATTTCCTTCTGCTTCCTTTCTTTCCACTGGCAGTTTGTCATTCATTTCTATATCCGAGTAGAACTATCTTCATGAAATTGAAACATTTTAAAATCATTTCGACGACGGGAGGTTCAGTTTGTTTTAGCTTCACTAATTTATTGCCATCTCATAAACTGTTTAGTGTTTCTGTAGATCAAATCTTGAATTGTTTCCTGGTTCTAATGTAAGAAAATTCTATTGATAGGGTAGATAATGTTGTGTACTAAGCTGATACTTCTTAACGCACGTGTTGAATTCGTCTGTTAAGTTTACTTTGTTAAGTTTACTACCGTCATACAGCTCTGACCTTTTATTGTTAATATTTGCATCTGATGCATTAGGTATGTTATTTCCACATTAATTCCCTGTTCATGTCACATTTTAAATTTCTTATTGGATTTTCCAAAATCAACATGTACATAAGTACACTGTAACTTGTTTGATGTCAGGCTTATTCGGTAAAATTTTGCGCTTTTTAGGATGGGAAATACTATTCTTGGTTACTTTCACTATATTTGACTTTCGCGTAGGATGTTATTACAAGACTCGTGGATGTATGTTTGGACGTTATAGTGTAGTTTTCAGTAATCTTAATATTACCAGTTTAAGGTTCCGCAGTTTAACAGGGCAACAGAGAGCTTATGTCATTTTCTGCGTGCTACATTGATTGTATTTGTAGTTATATTTACTCATTACACATGCATTATAGTATTCTGTAATATCTCAAAGGTTTCGTGCTGTAAAGTAACATGATGAAAACTTCATATTAAAAAAAACATAAAGATTACTCTTCAATACATTTCTTCCATAAAGTCCAATAAACCATGTTACATTTGCTTTTCTCATTTTATATTCCATTTTGCTCCTTTTGTCGTAGACGTATTAATGGGTGATATTGTAGTTACCCTTTGTGGGTCTTTTTTTAACATAGGTTTCTTTGAGTATTCAATATTAGACAATTAAGACTGGACTTATCATATCTCACATGTTAGAATTTTCAGTATTATTTTTATGCATAGGGCAGAGAGCAGATAGAATCGCTAGTACGCCGGGTAAAATGCTTAATGGCATTTCGTCCTTCCTTACGATTTGTATTCAAATTCCACAGTGGTCTACTTTGCTTTTTATGCTTTGGGGGTCGATAAAATAAGCACCAATTGAACATTAGGGTCGCTGTAATCAAATTATCTCCCCCTCAGAATCTCTGGGTTTGTGAAATCAGTATTATTATTGCGTATAGCGGCGAGCTTGCGAATCGTCAATGCATTGAACAAAATGCATAACAGCATTTCTTACGATTCCTTACGTTCTGAGTTAAAATCTCATCTAGTTCGACCAAAGTTCGGAGTGCAGGCAGAAAATACGTAGCGGCATTTCATCCGTCTTTACGTTCTTTGTACAAACTCACCCGGTGTTGCCGTTGCCTTTCATCCTTTCGGAATCGAAAAAATAAGTACCCATTGAGTACTGAGGTCGATGTAACTGACTTCACTACTCCGAAATTACTGGCCTCGTACCAAAATTTGAAACTAATACATGCAGCGATTTATTTCTATGTTATTTCCAGATATTTGTATATATTTATTTTTATTTTGCAGTTTTTCCATGTTTCGTTTCATGTTAATTATCAAGAGATTTTAGACTCATTAATATCATTTTTCAGATTAATTTATTTTATTTTCCGTCTCTCGTGAAAGCTAACTGTTTTGTTTATGGCAATATTAGAGTTTTATTATTGTGATCCGGATCTCTGCAGCTAGTTACATAATCGTCGAGGATAATTAAATTGAATGCAATTACACTAGTATTATCACTTATTCGTTTATTTGCAATATTCTTCTAAATTTGAAATGTGGAGGGAAGACTTACTGTTGTGTCAGGATATATTTTGTGTACGCATGTGTAATTTATGCTATATCGAAATTTGTGCAATAGTTATCAGTCAATGTAACAAATATTCCTTTGAACTCAAAATCACATTTCAGCAAACCCTCCTCATGATATTTACTTTTATCATCTAATATTTCGAAGTTATTTTGGGTAGCCTAAGAGAAATATTCTATACAAGATTACTTAGCACATAGGTTGGGTGATGAGAACTGTGTGTGTAGCAAATATTTTCAGTATATTTGTGGCAAAGAAAGTGTGAGCTATTTTCCAACCCAAGATAAAATCGAGAAAATTTACCTATTTATTAAGTAATCTAAAGGAGTTAGGTGATAATACTTAAAGAAGGGCTATAATTTATTAAGAATTTCCTAGGGATAGAAAGATTAATGCTAAGTACTGCGAATAATGTGGCATCCTTGTTATAGTTCTTTAAATTGGTCCTCTTTAATAACGTGTTTGATTTATTAAGAAGAATGGATGTAATTGAAATGTAATAGATATCATATGAAAATGATCAAACATTTTTGGTTTTTGATCTTTTGTGGGGGAGTTTTTCAACGAAACATGTAATGCATTAGTGTCCATCATGGTGAAAGTTTCATCTTCTTGTTTTCGGGGATGTTTGTTTTCTAGTATTTGTGAATTCGAGGGACATATCAGCCTTCTACAAAGTGTGTCAAGTTTATTTGTGCATCTTATAAGATTATATAATTATTTCGTATCATATATTTTCTGAAGGTGCACAGGAAGCATAGCAGCTTTGATCGGGTGGGTTGGTAACTAAATACCTTTCTCCAGTATCTACTGTTTTAAATATAGGCGAGAAAGAAAAGTTACGAATGAAAATAAATCATAAAATAGATTTGAATTTGCTAAATATTAATTCCAAAATATGTGCGTGAATGAAAGAAGTAACTCAAGAAATCATTTAATACATATTTATTTCTCAACGTCATTGTTTTAATATCATCTTTACAAGACATTAAAGTTTAGAAGAAACATTTTTTAGGAAATGGTTCGGGAGAAGATATTTAATTTGTTTGTCTAAATGGCATAGTAATAAGTAAATTATATAATAACTTTCTGCAAGCGATTTGATAGAAACGTAGTTCGTCTTCATAAAACATTATTTCAAATGAAGTTAAATTAAATTATATATTACGTAGATTATATAGGATTTAAATGTCTGCAATAGATAAGGATATTTACCGTTCGCAATAAAAAGAATGAAAAATTAGCAAGCAACAATGTACAGTCTTAAGTATCAATACTGAGCTAAAGAATTCAAACTAGTACATGTATAAATACGTAGAATGAATCTCGATAAATACATGTAGTTTCGGGAGTAAATATCAACAGCAAAATCTTCAATTTCAAACATAATTAATTTCTTGGTGAGTATCAGAGTTATGAGAAAGCGTCCACGTTCTCTGAATGGACATAGAGTAAGTGTATGTTGGAAATTTTCTAGTTCAATTGTTTCTTCGAAAGTCATTCCAGATAACCTATAACATAGGTCACATGACTTCAGAATTAAACGTTAGGTCGAAAACATACATGATTCGTGTTTATGGAAACAAACAATGGCCCTCCTTAAATAATTCCATTTTGCTCGATGTAGATCTTACTTTGTTGCAACTTGCGAAAGGTTCATCGGAAAGAGCCTCCAATTAATCAAAGTTTTACATTTTAGTTCATAGATTAACAGAAGGTTTTGCTTTCACAAATACGTTTTTGTTGCTTTCTTGGTAATGATAATGGGGATAAATTATTGTTAAATTTGGGAAAAAGCAATTTGATTTCTCTGTATCCATGTGTTTGTAAACATTTTGTCATTTGTCAAAACCTGCACACACTGCAGGTATTTAGTGATGAGTAATTTAGAAATGAACCATGATTTTATTGTCTCACTATCAATAACAGGCAATTGTACATTATCTTCTTTATTTTAACTTCAGCATATAGAACAAAGTCATTTACTACATATCACTAGCTCGATTTTGGCAACTTTGCTTCGACGCTTTTACTTTTCTTTCCTTCTGCTTTTGATGTGATATCACCCTTTATATTTTAGACTTTGATGTAAGCATGTTATCTTGAAATTTCACGGGGATGGTTAATTATTGTAATTGGTTTTGTGTTGATAAGCATGGATGAGTTCGTCACTTCTGCTTTTCAATTTAAGCATTGCGTGTAACATTCTGATATCTGGTGGGGCAATATCAGGCAAACGTTCAATATTATGAAGGTCAGAAACTAATTCGTAAATATTGTTATATCTTCTCGAGAACGGTGAATCTTATGCCCGCAATGAGGATATATAATTCCAGCAACAAAAATGCAAAACTGCTAAAAGAGATGCTACGCACCCAATCACACACATATACACGCGATTACAGGCTCACAAAAACGACCGAGCAATCCTACGCGCGAGCGCGGACATACGATTCTGCTGATACACATTCATGTGCAAATAAACTCACATTCAAATACTGTTAGGTAGAATGATAAATTAAGAGAAAATGCGAGCCAGTCGAATGCAAAACACACTCACGAATTCTCGTAAGGAAAATATGGAAAGTCATGCAGCAGGTTTATGTAATGAAAGATATCTCTCCATGAGTGTGAAATATTTATTTGAACGAATATTTATATTTATGTACGTTTATGATAGCCGATAAACTGAGGATATGTTTCACCGCATGACCAAAAAAATTATTGGAAGAAAAAACTGTAAAAGTATTGCAAAAACGAACATAAAAGAAAATATTTATGTCACTTCGAAGTTTTGAAAAAAGTTTTCATTAGAGAAATAGACATAAGAAAGTATGTGTTATATCTACACTCTGAATAGCAGAATTGAGACTTTAAAAAAACATAGCCCTAAAAAGTATGAGATAATAACTAACATAAATATAAATGCAATAAAACAAACGATTGAAACATCTAATTATCAGTGCTATTGAAAATGAGAACTAGTTCACCAGGATATCGTTCATATAATGTTCAAATTTTAAATAATGTTTGGTGTGTGTGAAATTACTCCTTAATGGGTAGCTATTTTAGATACCCATGGAACACTTTAAGGTTTGCGTATGTATATATATATATATATATATAT
>NC_068984.1:35955157-35957246 GCF_001194135.2 Octopus bimaculoides
ATATATATATATATATATACATACAACTGTGTGCACCTGGCTTTCTTTTGTGGTCGAGTTGTCATTTTTTACAGTGTAATGCATAATGTCCAGTAACGTAATTGCTACTGATATCGGGTTCGACAAAACGGCTACCACACTTAAATACGTTCAGAGTCCTATTTGGTCACATAACACGCTTTAACGGCACTGTCCACAATGGCGATAATCTAATGAGTGAAAATAGTAAAAGAGTAAAATTATATATCTACAAGACAGAGTACAAGTTTAATGATTCAGACGAGACGTTGTAAATAAGATTAGAAGTTTTCTGACTATCATATATTCATATATTGATGTTGAAGATTGTACATCTCTTCTGCGTTTGATACTTGTGCATGTGTAAACGTTGAGAAACTGAATTCGATCATGTAATTTATATTTCTAAATTGAAGTCATTTGAAAAATGAAAAAAATATACCTAATTATGTAATCAGTAAAAAAAAATATTGTTAATCAACGATAAGAAATTCTTATTCCATCAAAAGTTCAAGTACACGTGATAAAGCCGGATGATTATGGATCACTTTGGAGCATTCTAAATTTCTCATACAAAGCGGTGATGAGGTAATCTCTAGTTAGGTTCGCAATATGAGAGATAAAAAAAAATTAGTAGTATATTGTGTTAGTGAATATATGCAGTGGAGTGCCTTAGATCAATATCTGCAAAGTTAGGTATTTGTGTTTCTCCACGCTGCAAGGTCCAGCAGACGTTGGGAAAAGCATGATTTCAACCATTAAAATGAAGACATTTCAACCGCCTAAAAATCTGTAAGGTAGCAAAATCCCACAGCTACCTTAAGATGATGAAGATGCCGCAATGTTAAGTAATATTTTACTACATAAAACTCTTAGAAAAAAGCAATTTTCTAAATAAAGTCATATATATTTGCTATTAATTACTGGTCTGCTATTAGAGACACTAATCAAAACGATAGATATAATAATGAAAGGCAACGAAATCAATCCATGTTTCAATAGTAAACTTTCATGTCTTTTTCCTTAGCTTCTTTCAATTATTGGAGTACAGCCATGCTGGAGCACCACCTTTAATAATCTTTTTAGTGAAAAATATCGACCCAATTCCATTTTTTAATGCCTGGTCTCGTATTCCGAATCTCGAAGTTATTAACACCGGTTCAGAACTAGTGATGGTAGACAAACACAGACACAAGCACACACATGTAATACATACACATATAATACATATACACGATTGGTTTCTTTCAATTTCTCTCTACCAAATCTATTCCCAAGGATTTGGTCAGCCGGAGGCTATAGTAGAAGATAGTTGCGAAGGTTCCACGCAACCCGTATGATGTGGCTCCGAAGAAATCTTCTAGCCACACAACCACGCCTATGCCTATGGCTGTTACATTACCAGCCTTTAAAATATAAGTTATTCTAGTTAGACAGGTGTTTAGAAGCGTAAGAATATAGATTTTCAGCATAATATTTCATGCTGTAATTAATACAATATCTAAGCCTCAGTGCACATGTTAGGACGTGATATACAGTGAGAAATTCATGAAAGTCATAATTTACAAAATAATACAATATCGCAAAATGTTCCTGTAACAATAAATATTAACATGTACAATTTACTTTCTTTAATATGGCACTTCATCTGTTCAGATATGTATATATGAATGTTACATTAGAAAATTCTATTTATTTATTCATAAGAATAAGTGACTCAATATATGTGAGAAAATGTACTACGGCTATTTGGGATGAATATATACATTATCAATATCATTGAGTTAGGAGTTACGGAATATTATTCTCACAAACAATGCATAAATTGTCAAGATGGAATGTCTTTCTAATTCCAGGTGGATTATTCCATATATGTTTCATGTAAAAATGAAATGCGCAGATGAGATCCAGTCCAATGGGAAAAAGATAAATGGATCTAGTATCCATATACATTCAAGAATATATATATATATATATGTGTATGTGTGTGTGTGTGTGTGTGTGTGTGTGTACATGAACATATGTATATATGCGCATATATATATATACACATACATATGTATATATATAT
>NC_068984.1:35958030-35962001 GCF_001194135.2 Octopus bimaculoides
ATATACACACACACACAACTGGTTTCCTTTAGTTTCCGTCTAACAAATTCTCTCTCAAGATATTGATCGCACCTAGGCTATAGTAGAAGGCAATTGACTAAGTGTCTACGCAGTGGGACAAATAGCAGGACCGTGTGATTTGGAAGCAAGCTTCTCAAAACAAGGTCATCATTGGCCTCACCTAACAGCCTCCAACAAAGCCTTATTTTATCTTTTACTAGTTTCTCCCTCGAAGAAATTGAGTGCAGTACATTTTGAAACCTACTAGTTATTTTGTCAGTCTGTTGTTGAGCGTGCACAAATTCATTCCGGTATTGTATTGAGTTAGTACTTTTTTTTTATTTCTTCAGGTGTGCTCCAATCTTTTGTTGCATTAACGCTTATATTCTGTGTTGAGTGTGTAATGCATTCATATGGGGTCACCATGTCGCGCACATGTGATTCTGAAGCATATGTACCCTTATCAGAGAAGTAGTCAGGATGGGTATAATGGGCTTCGTATATTTGTGCCCCAGTGTCACTCTGATGGCATGCTCTGTTCTCTCACTCAATAACAAAAACAGAAACTACTTTAATGATAATGGTAATAATAATAATAATAATAATACTAATAGTAATAATAATAATAATAATAATAAAAAAATATTCAGACAAATACATAACAAAAACACCAGGACTTACAAATATATATAACATACAGAAAATTGCACTACTGGGTACTGCACACATTCTACGCAAAACACTTTCAATACAGTAAACATAAGAGCACCACAGCAAACCACAGCACATACCCAAGGCGCACAGAGCTGCGCTCGGTAGTGAAGTGAAAGTACGTTATAAAAATAAAACTACTGAATAATAATAATAATAATAATAATAATAATAATAATAATAACAACAACAACAGCAACAACAACAACAACAACAACAACAACAACAACGACAACAATTTCCTTGATGCAGTACCAGACATGGCTCTCATGGCTTTTGATCTTAATTGATTGAAAGTGTAATCATGTACATTATGTTGTCTTGGCATGAAAAATGGGCTACAGGAAATATTTTGCTGAATACAATAGATGTACTTGTCAGTTGTTTCAGCTAAACCAGTTCAGCATGTTCTTTGGTGGCTGACGATGTGTGCATCTCTGATCACGAGCAAAAGCAGTTGGGGAGCATCATAGACATGTGTTGAGAGAAATTCTTTGGAGTTTGAATAATTCACCTTTGGAAAAATGGGTGTTTTGTTCAATATTCTTATATAACCCTTATTTAAGGACCATTTGAGCGGGATGGTCTACTCTACATTAAGAAAATTCTAGCTGGGCTCCCACCTGCTAGGTCATGCGGTGTTTATCTTAATATGGGAATACCATGTCGCGCACATATGGTTGTGATGTATGTGACTTGTGTGCCCTTATCATACAGTTAGTCATTATAGGCATACTGGGCTTTGTATGTTTTACTTCAGTGTTACGTTGAATGCATGCACTTCTCTCTCACTTAATAATAATAACGATAATCATTATAAACCTTTCTACTAAAGGCACAAGTCCTGAAATTTGTCGGGGGGTGAGTAGTTGGTTACGCCCACCCTATGTTTTACTTATACTTCATTTATCGACCCCGAAATGATGTAATGCGAAATAATAATGATGATCACACACGCAGAGTCTAAAAAGGCGTGGCTGATTAAGATTGTATAAATATGCAACGTGGATATAGGGATGCAATTTCGTATCTCGAAGTGTGCGAAGCTTTCTCTGAAGCGCGGAAAAAGAGTAGATTGTAGGGGCACAGAATTGCTAAACAGAGCCAGAATGGAAGACCCTGTTGATGGTGGGTACTAGTGCTTTAGGTACTGGAGCTGGACAATATCTTGCATAAAAAATGCAAGATAAAGTAATCGCTGCATAATTTAAGCCACTTAAACTTCTCTTGAAGTCAAAACTCAACTCAAAAAACATTGAGTGAATACTATCAGCACATGGACAGTTGATATAGTACACCCATCCTGAAATGGGCACAAGCGGAGATTAACCACCTTAATCTACTACCCGAAAGCAAAGACAATTCATGGTGCTCTCCACCCTAAGGCGAATCTACACAAGCTCTACATGAAGCGGCGTAAAGGTGAACGTGGTCTAATTCGCATACGAGATTGCATCAACAGTGAAAAGAAACATGGAAGAATATTTGGTAAATAACAAACAGGGCCTGCTATAGTACGTACTTGAGAGTGCTCATGAATTTCTATCATGAATAGCCAAAGAGAGAGGAGAAACCCTTAGAACCACCGTTTCTGGTCTTAAATCACTTTTAGTCATCCAAAGTCACATTTTTTCTTTGTCTTATCTTCAGCATCCCTATGAAATTATCCGTGCATTCTTTTCTTTACCCATCTATTTTCAATTTCAATCGTTTTCAGTTGCTTGTATAGTGCTTTATCTTTGCAGTCTTTCATCCTACACAAGCCTGACTTTCTTACTTCTAATAATAGCAGTTCTGTGGCATTTTTTCACATAGCATGCTATGTTGTTTTCTTCTGCTCTAATGCTGTGTTCGCTTCCAATAAGTCCTCAGAATCAGCGTTAGAGGCATCAAGGATAGTACAACGATCAGTGGGGACAGTCAGTCCCCTTGGAAGATGACCCTCCTGATTTCTACTGTCCCTAAACTTTTTCCGTATACTGTCTAGTCTGTCCTCCAATTCGCCACACTTTTTCCAAGCAATTGCTCAACATTCGATGCAATACCAAATAGGTTAATACATCCCATTATCCAAGAATGGGAATTACTATAATCGATCCATGACATGGCTAAATTACCACGAGAGCCACTACATCGTACTGCATCAGGGCATTTATTATTATTATTGTTCAGTAGTTTTATTTTTATAACGTGCTTTCACTTCACTACCGAGCGCAGCTCTGTGCGCCTTGGGTATGTGCTGTGGTTTGCTGTGGTGCTTTTATTATTATTATTATTATTATTATTATTATTATTATTATTATTATTATTATTATTATTATTATTATTATTTGAAAACTCACAGCTTATCTTGCTGAGTATGATGGAATGTGTCAGCTATCCACGTCTAGCAGTCTAAGCTTACACTAGTTTACTGGTCATGCCTGAAGAACCCTGCGAAGAATTATGCAGTTCCAAGCAATGTTGATTGTGGTCTCCCAGTAGATTTGTACCACTCTTTTTAAGACATGTTATTAGTTGAGTGCTGATGCTTCTAAGTGCAGCAATTGCTATTGTTATGATGTCTACTCTCTTCATTAACCACAACCTTCGTATTTCCTACTTCAAATCATCATAGATGATTATTTTTTTCTTCTTTCACATTGATCCTGTTGTCACCGTAGCATGCTATGTCGGTTATCATACGTGTTCTTTCTTTTTTACTCACCACAACAATGTCGGGTTCCCAATGATTGGTCGGGTGGTCGCACTGGATCATTACATCCCACAGGATTTTGCAATTCTCAGTTTCGGTGACTCCTTCTGGAGTTTTCTTATATCATGTCTTTACTTTTTATAAACCGTGTTTTCTACAGAGCTCCCAATGGATCATTGTAGTCACATTGCCATGGCGTCTTTTTTATTCGCATTCTGCCAATTCCGGGCATTCGCTAACAGTGTGCAATGTGTTTTCACCCCTCTCGCTGCAAATTTTGCATCTGTCGCTGTCAGTAGTGTTGCGTGTTCTGCACGTCATATAAGTGGTCCTTAACGCCTGATCCTAAGCTGCGCATATGAGTGCTTATGTTTCTATATTGACAGGCAAATCTATGGTATTAAGCAGAATATTTGTTGTAGCCCATCTTTTATATTATTATTATTATTATTATTATTATTATTATTATTATTATTATTATTATTATTATTATTATTATTATTATTATCATTATTATTATTATTATTATTATTATTATTATTATTATTATTATTATTATTATTAT
>NC_068984.1:35962785-35969695 GCF_001194135.2 Octopus bimaculoides
TGTGTGTGTGTGTGTGTGTGTGTGTGTGTATGTGTGTGTGTGTGTGTGTGTGTGTGTGCGTGTGTGTGTCTGCTGTGTGGGTGTGTTCTTATGTATGTGTTTATATATCATGACCCAATTATATACTTAGAATTAAAAGAAAAGTTCTAAAAATTGCCCTCAGTTCTCGGGTTTTTTTTTTGCTCTTCTTCGCATACAGTTCCTATTCCATTGTCTCTCTAGCTACGTCTCTCTTGTACTCCTCATCACACCTTTCACAATACTAGAAAGTGTACATAAGCGACTTCGTCCCTGCTTCGCTACTGAGCATTATGTGTCATTGTTTCCAGAAGCTGGCTTTTGCTCTTCTATTGATAATAATAGCTCACCAAGTCGACGCAGGCATCGGAACTAAAGACCGCTTCTCGTTTTAACTGAATTACATTTATATTATTGCTTTATAGGACCACAGATATTTATATGTATGTGTGTATACGAGTGAGTATGTATTATAAATATATTCAGCAGTTAAATATACTGAACTTAAACATATTACCGAAGTTCAAAACACCAACAAGATCCGTGAAACCTGTACACCTGTGGCTCCGATGTGAACTTCAGAACAGGACTACGGTGTTGGCGGTTTTGAACCTCTTAATATGCTGGTTCTCATAATATTACAAGACGAATAATAATTCATTCTTTCTTCTCCGATACTACCGATATCAATGTAAATTCCGAAGTCACCAGGTGTTTCCTGATTAAAACTTATACTTTAAAGTGAACGAAATCTTTTGTACAATTAAGTATATCCATAGTTTTGAAATAAATCCTACCCAATATAAAGGTGTGGTGTGAATATTTCCGACCTTGCTAGTCATACCAAGTTATAACATACTTTTACCAAGAAATTTATCTTGGAATAACACTTACATAAATTGGGCTTGCTAACAAATTGACTATAAATATTATACATTTCAGTGGTTGACATATGTTTAACGATTTATATTTAGAAACAATATCCAGATTGTATTTTGTGGAATTATAGTTGAAGCCTGATGAATAAAGCCCTATTCACTAAATAGAAATCAATGGTTTTAATGGAATTAACGGTGGCTATTATTACGATAGCAACATGTAATTAGAACGTATTATTTTGAAGTTATGACATTTGTTTTATTATAATAGGTTTATTATAATGAATCTTTTAATCAAACTTTTGCGGTTAATTAATCCCATTGTAAAAAGATTTTCATGCTAATTCCTAATAATTGCTATTTTCAACACGTCACCATATAGAAGATTTCTTCCTGTTGGTATTACACCACGTAAATTATATTCCATGCTGATTTATTTTGCATTTCAAATAAGAAAATCTAAATGCGTTAATCAGATGCACGTAAAATCATTAAACCAGCTCAGTTATTACACACGTTCTTTCTAATTCTATTGGAGATTTTCAAATAAGATTCTTGCCATATGGGTTAAATAATTAATATGTATTTCACATAGTGATTTTGTTGAGGTTTTTATGTTTGGCAGTGACGCACACGTTTTTCTAATGTAAAACCAAGCTCCAATCTCATTACTGAAATACATAATTCCAATCAACATTTTTTCATATGCTTTGGATTTAACAGATAGTGTCATACAAATATAAATAATACCGATATCAAGAGTGAGAAGGCACTTTTTCCCTAGAGGCTAATTGATCTCAAACTGTTTAAAGAATTAATGCTTTATTTTAATATTCTCAATGTATCAAGGCTCTCGATATGTTGTTAACTATCACCAAAGGAATTAAGCAAACAGCAAATATTTTAAGGTTTGAAGCACGACATATTCACACTTGTTACAGCCTTTAACACAACGGTGTTATTTTTGCTCAGATAAACCGTACGCTTTATGGATTATAATGATCATGATCTTTCAATGATGCTAAACGGAATAACGTCGGGAATTTAATTTCTCCTTAGATTACAGCGAATGTATTGTTAAGGCATATATCATCCTTCATATTATATTACTACTATTCAATACATATCATGCACAGATGGAGGTGTTCATACCTATAGGCGTTCTCAAGCCAATGTATTGAATATGATATATTTTCGATTTTGACGCTGAATCTCGTGTTAGTAAACATTGTTCCATTCTTACACATTTACTAAACTCTTACTCATATAAATGATAAGTTATTATGGTACCATTCGCGGCAAACAGGACACGATGCAAGCAAAGAGGCAATGCCATTAATATTAACGTAAAAAGCATTACAGATGTAATAGATAATGAGTGTTCCCTCTATCTAAATAATTTAAATAATGTTACCGAACCATTTGTCATTAGTTCATTGAGTACGCAACGTCGAATCTCATTTTCCGTGCAGATACGAAAAGCGCAGAGTGACATGCAATGACATTTTATCGTAAATCTGTGTCCTGTTTCAAATTTTTAATTGGAGCTCTGAATAATGCTGATGCAGATTTTGTAGATTTCATGGTCATACTTCTGAACTATTAGAATTATATTTCTGATGGGTAATTTCGGCGCTACTAAGATTTCAAACACTATACTTCCCTTTTTATTTTAATCCTTTTGTATGTTTTCAGTTACAAAGATTCGACCAATACTGTTATGAAACGTTTTAAATTTTCATGACATTTATATTTCTGAAATGTAAAACAAAATCGCTGAACCCGTTAGAATATTTTAGTAACATAAAATACATTTTAAAAAATAAAATACGTTTTAAGACAAACTTTCAAATCCAAATTCTATCCTAAAATATATAAATGCGTGTGTGTGTGCGCGCGTGTGTGTGTGTGTGTGTGTGTGTGTGTGTGTGTGTGTGTGTGTGTGTGTGTGTGTGTGTGTGTGTGTGTGTGTGTGTGTGTGTGATGCTTTATTTTGAGGTAGAAATCAAATGATGATCTTATAAATATCTAAGAGTATTCTAAACACCTTCACCCATTTAGCATATTTACGAGAGAAACAAGTCATAGCTTTCACATTAAAATACGCGACTCCGCAGTAGCAAAGGATATATTTTACAAATAACAGACAAACATTACTATCTGAACTTCTACTTTGCCATCTTTCACATATCACAAGGAATATTTCTTATATTATGATAAGACGTATGTTTGCACTACTAGTCAATCGGAGCATCCTTTAATTTAGACTCAGTGAACCCAAAGGATTCCTAACAGAGACAAATTAACCGTTAAAATTAATTAATGATGGAATTATATAGGTGATGAAACTGCGCATCATACATCTGTGGACAGCCAAGAAAGTGATTAAAGAAAATACATTTCCACTTATCAATACATTTAATCCAGGAGTGATCAACATGTTCCACACAATCAAAACAAACTTACAACTTCTCTTTAAAAACTCCATAATTAAAAGTCTGGTTGATCCAAACCTGATACTAAAGAGTTAACAACAGCCAAAACATTTTTACAAGCATCTCACGACAGCAAAATTAATTTCGGAGGATGATTCATAATTCTCTATGAAGAACTATCGAGATAATAGTTGTGGAACGTGTAACAATAATTTCAAATATTTGAACACTGGTTCCCATATAAAATTTAAAATTGAGAATTGCAACACACAGAATCTCATACATTGCACATCCTGTTCCAATAAGAAAGACAATTAAGTTGGTGAGACCAACAATTCTCATTGGTAACGTGCAGGAATTCATAGGCAACATACCATTTAAAAATATGTACGCAAGATTCAGCCGACAAAGCATCTGGAACTAAGTGGGAACAACATATTCCAAATCTTTCCCGTCTATAACTGTCCAACGTATGAGTCAAAGAACCAGAATATAATGGAACTAGATTTTATGAAAATATTCTACCGAAACTAAACGTAGAGAAAAAGAGATGTATATTTTTTTTAAAACATGAGAAATTCTTATTACAGTATTTTCATTATTGTTATTAAAATAACTGTAGTGGAGAAAGTCTCTTAAGCAACCAAAATACAACACGCACACTGAGACATATACATTTAAAAACACAAATTTAATAAAAGTCCAAAACAATTTTGATAGCGTCATTTTTCTACAGCTGGTTAACATGGCAACTGACGAAAGGAAATAAAATGGCGAAAAGAAAAGTGATGTCATCAATTTCAATTGTCTCAGAGAGGATTGTTGGGTTGCAAGACAGCTGTTCAAAACCTACAATGCAATCTGAAGCAATTAACAAAAAAGACCCCTTTCACTTTTTCATTCTTTGTTTCTTTCCTTTCTTCCTTTCTTCGCCTCTGTTTTTTTTTTTTTTTTACTTTGTGTCTGTTATATCATTCTTTCTTTCCTTCCATTTTTCTCCTTTTAATGAAGCCGCCAGGAATTCACCAAACAGACATATACAAACATACATACACACATGTGTATATACACACACACGTAGATGCAAAATTTAAAAAAATGTCTTCTCTCTAATAAACTCCAGATGTTTTCTACTAACTTTTGTGAAAAGGCATAACTTTTCTGTAAAAAGGTTCATTCCTGATGAATCCCTGGAATGAGATCAAATCGCTAGATAAAAATCTGAATTTCTTACTAACTCCATTTTGTTAATAGACATGTGTATGTGTACGTGGGTACACTGCACACACGCATGCACACGCGCACACATACGCACGCGTGCATATTTATTTAACCACTTATTGATATGTGTTCTCTAAATGTATAAATATATCATTAAATGCATACAGTGAATGTTTGATGGTATCGTATTAAGATTACTATTCTTGGAGGAGTGAATTGTTTTAACGGAAATTCACATTCAACTTGTGCTATTGGGACGCGACCGCTATTAGTGCACTCCCTAACGAAACCCTGACATTTTTGTTTAGCAAGAAATGCGGATTTATTTATATAGGTAACCTCTCTTATAGATATCCGTTATTTTTTTAAAGACTCAAATCGTTGCTGATTGCAAGGTGTTTGATCCTCGTTGCTCAATCCATAGCTAGACTTCCATTTATGTAGACTTGTGTCTTTCACTTTTCGTGTACTTCTTTTTCCAGAGATAAAATTAGGTTTCAGTTTCATATACATGTATATTTTTATATGCTATTTTTATGTTACTGTATTTGAAACTGAAAAACTTTTGCATAAGTTTTATTATATATTTTTATTTACATACGCATGTAAACAAATACTTGTTAATAAGAAGATATGTCGGTTTACATATCAAATACATACGCAATATATATTAGTTACGCTCCCATAGGCAGGAATAAAACCAGAAATACACATGTATTTAATGTTCATTCGAGTGTGCATGTATGATCGTATGCATGTATTATATGTGAGTGAAAACCTCTTAACGAAGTTACTTATATGATATTTGCATAGTCACAAAATACTGAATACATGAATATATGGCTATTTGTATACCTATAATAACTCTAGATTTTGTTGAGCTGCGACCTAAGGAGCATCTTTATTATCCTTTGCGAACAGATTATCAATGAATCTTATTTCTATAGGCCTTTCCAAAATGATATCTCTCAGATGTTTCACTAGTAATAACTATAGGGATAGCCCAAGAAGGTATTTTGAATATAATGCTGCATTGTGAGGCGGGATTAATTTTTCAGAATATGAAGGACATATGAGGACAAGTGTCGAGAAAATAGGAATCACATACTGCAAAGTATGTATTATAATGGGAATAGTTCGGTCTTTGATTCCTATTTTCTCGACACTTATCGTCACATGTCATTGATATTCTGAAAATTTAACTCCACTTCACAATACAAGTGCCATAGAATAACAAAAAGAAAACATATCTTATACAGGCCGTCATATATCTGAGAACGTAAAATGGTCATGGTATGATGCATTTGGTCACATATTTCAAAGATCAATGAGAAAGTATCCTAAACAGACAAGGACATTCAATTACTCAGTTACCCCTTTCTACCACACCTAATACTAAAGCAGCTTCCTCTTTTTGTAAGATATAGTAATTGTTACTATAGTGTAACGTACTTTTACGTGGGGGTGAATGGACAAAGGATGACTAGAATGTCGTTGAATATGTGTACTTCATCATTTGATTTATCCTCAAAAATAATGCCTCTACTTCCTGCTATAATTTGTTTTTATAAATTATCAGAATAGATTTCTATGGACAGCAATCACGTTTGTACTTCCATCAGCATTCACCGTGATATGTGCATTCAGGCAACTAACTAGGAGCAAATCTTTCAAGAACTAATGCTAACTTCAGTTTAGTTTCAATTACTCAGTTACGTTGTACTGGATAACATTACGTATACTGTAATTCATACGATGATTGTTTCTTCCAACGGGTCACTGATTGATGAAATCAGCTCTTTTCATCAAAATGTTAAAACAATAGGTACGATTTCACTGTAGCAACGCGGTTTTGTTTACCAGTATTGTGGATGTAGTAGTCCTAAGAAGTTTTGATTAAATATTTTCACATAACCCACCTGATTGCGAATGTGTTTAGATTTTATCTGGTCTTCTTAAACACGAATAAGTACAGATATATCAATAAGTATATAAATTCATCCGAAATGTCTAATTGCAAGCATTGATTATTTTACTTCACTTTGTTGACGTTGTTGAAAACGTTTCTTTTGTGAAATATGTGGCAAAGAATTTTGTTTTCTGTTTACATGTCACGTTCAGTGCTCTTGGCATTTATAAATCTAAAATCCATTTTGAATCTGTAGATTTCAGAAATATTATCTACTGTCAAAACTAGAAAATACAAAAACAAAACTAATACATATATATATATATATATATTCCATCATTGACAGCTAGCGAACATGTGAACTGCCATTCCGTGTATATATAGTGTTGTGATTCTAGATGCACAAGCATATCCTTACACAGATTTATATATGCATATATATATATATA
>NC_068984.1:35970133-35970967 GCF_001194135.2 Octopus bimaculoides
ATATACATACATACACACATACAAACATATATGTATATGATAGATCGCTAGCCTCTAAAACTTTTTTTCTCTCCTTGTTTATTTCTGTGTTCCTTTCTGTCGAAGATCGTATCCTCGAAACGTAAGAGACTTTCTCACGTACCAAGCCTTATACTAATACATCTGTCTGTTGTTTACACACCCGTCTTCGTCTTTTGCTTTTTTGTAAATTCTCACTACACACACACACACACACACACACACACACACACACACACACACACACACACACATGTGCATGAAATACATACTCCAATATGCTTTCTATGTGTCTGTGTGTGCGCGCGGATGTGTGTGTGTGTGTGTGTTAACGTATGTATGTGTGCGTGTACCTGACCATACATATACAGTGGGAGATGGAGAATGAGTAACGGAAATAAACGGAATATATTCAGAGAATTGTCTGCTGCAAGATTTCTACATATTTTAAAACGGATGAATTTATTTTAGTAATAACAAAACAGGTTTCATCAAGAGATTATGCGATGGTAAATTATGGAAACATTACGTTTTGTTAAAAACTGTGTTACCTGATAATGTTTCATCATTCCAGTAGACCCCATGTGAATTATAGTATCGTACCCACAAATTTCAGCATAAAATAAGAGGATATAACGCACTGTTACATGCATAATTTTCAGACAGTTGCGTTTGGTTGAAATTGGCACGTTGGTTCATTAAGGTTCCATAAAAAGCCAAATGATGCATATCTTTCTGAAGATATTTTCTAGATACAGAAATTCCTCTGTAGCAAATTCTTGCGGTGTGTATATTTACATCCCTATATATATATAT
>NC_068984.1:35970984-35976537 GCF_001194135.2 Octopus bimaculoides
GTTTGCATGTGTGTGTATATATATGCATGTGTTGTATGTAGCTTCACCTTGTGCATGCTTTCTACTTGCATTATATGAAATCATAATTCTGGTATATAAATAGTCTAGCTATACTGCTTTCACATTTAAAAAGTTAGGGTTATTTCTTACAATTCAAGATTACATATATTATCCGTCTTTAAAACGCAACAAATATCAGAAATTCCAAATTGCAAAGGAAGTACTTTCAAGTTCCTATGCAATATGTTTTGTTTTATTATTTCAATCAAGTTTATAGGTTGGAGCATATAAATGAATTATGTTTGCCTGCGTGAAAAATGTCAGCAGTGAGTATGGTATGTCAGCCAGAAAACCGAAGGAAGATACTCTGAAAGACATTTTTACGCCATGATACACCTCCTTTTAATCCATTATTCCCGTTTCCGTTGGAGAGATGGTGAGAGTGTTATGTGAACAATATACTTTAGCAAACATAATATTGCAATGGCAACAGGCGATATCTAATGTCAGTTAGTATTAGGTAAATATACGAATACATTACAGCAATAGAGAATGAAAGATAAAAGTGAAGATTAACTTCCGACAAAGAAGCGTTAAGTACCAAGTTGACAGTCATAATTTATTTTGCACCCATCCAACGAATATTGGCAGTTGTTATTTCTTGTCTTCTATATAACTTAGTGATTCAAAGTATAAACCATATTGATTTTGTAAAAATCTAATCCTATATTTGAAGAAAAGTTTTAATCGAAAATTAATAAATAAAAGCCGATGCATTTAAATAATTTACTTCTTGTAAATTTACTTCTAAGTATTAAACGCCAAAAACTCAGGAAGACAATGAAATCAACAGAAGTGATAGAATTAAGTAGAAAACAGACAAATCATCGATAACAACGAAAGGATAAAAAGAACAACGATTTTAGTAAAGATAGAAAGCTCTAAATATAAAAAAAGAAATAACGAACAAATGATAAAATGAACAACCTTTACAAAGGTATAGACATGTAGAAAAATATTTATAAAATATCAAAAAAATAAATAAATAAAAGAAAGAAAGACCTCAATAGAAAAAAATAAATATCGATCTTTTTCGTTAGAATAAAACATGAATCCTTAGTTAGTAGGTTTAATAACCTAGCTGCCAAAGTATTTTTTTTAATTGTTTAGCAGGTGAAATGTTTTGACAGGAACTTATTAACAAAACACTTCCAGCAACTTCTAAATATTTTCTATTTTAATGTAGCATACGTTTGTGTCATTGTGTGTGTGTTTTTGTGTATGTACGTGTGCATGCGTGTGGGAGCGTGTGAGTGAGTGTGTGTGTGTGTGCGTGCGTATCAGTGTGCGTATGTGCGTGTAAGTGTGTGTGTGTGTGTGTGTATGTATTGTAAACTCAGTCATTGTAAAATAGTTGTATAATTCTATTTTAAGTTTAATTGATATTAAGTTATGAAAGCTAAATGTCCTAGTACGATTTCTTTTCAAAGTATTAAGTTGGCAATATTATTTTTACCATATTATTAATGAGATCTCTTATTGGATGAACTATTCGCAGAATCCTGAGCATAGTAGTTGAAAGCTTTAACGATAATGTTTCTGTTTTTACGTCCTGAATTCTAATTAGAACATTCATCTGTCTAAAAGTCTCTATAATATGTTTTATTTAAAAACTGATGGGTATTTTCATCAAGATATTAAAACAATAAGCATTTCTGTGTATGTTTCTATGAAACAATTATTATTATTTTCTCCTGACTTTAAGCGTATTTCCGTGAAGATACTCACAGGAAGGATTCAATATCATATATCTGCTGGGGGTACTGCCTTGTTTTAAACTTACTAGACAGTGTCAATAAATTTCCAGTACCATGATTTAAACTAGAAATGATTATACTTTATTTCAACTATATACAAAATTGACCACAATAATTCCCAGTCACGACACTCCTATGAAGAATATTTATATTGGAGTCTATCAAGCATAGAGCTTAATTATATTAGAAAGAAATATTAAACACCAGGGCATCCATTTCGCTTTTATAATTACGTTTCCATTTTACGAGAATAAATGATGCTTCAATTTGAACGACACTGAAATGAATATTGCTAGCATTTATTTTGTCGCCAACAAAAAGGGCAAGAAAAACATTTGCACAGATTTACAGTACTAACTTGAAGGTACATCTGCATATGTGTCCTGTGAGACAAAAAAATGTAGTATGATCATAATTGAAGGAAAATTCAATGGTTTGGCAAAGTTATAATTGGCTTTTTAATGTCTGCTAACTTCAAGAATAAATACAAAAATTATCAGAATATACATCACTTATATTTAATATATGGCTTCATATCGCCCTAAGAACAGCATGTACCCGACAAAAACTGGATATGGTAAGCAGTCACCCACACTAATATTAGAAATCTAGTTAATTGAACTAAAAAAGGATATTGGCCGTTGAAACATTTGAAGTACTGTTGTTATCAATGTAGGTGACGAGAGATTTTAAGTGGGCGCAGATCTGTACGGTCACATGGGTCATAACGATCTTTGGAATTTACAGATATATCGGTTCTGTGAATTAAATAGGTAGCAGATAAGATCATCATACTGACGATTTTGAACAGAAGTATCTCTTGCTCTAGTTGTGGGGAGCAAGAGACAGTTGAAGAAAGATTGCGTAAAGTGCTGAAAAATTGAAAGTAACAGACACTTGATTCCAGTATATCAAGATTCCTGTCATACTGTAACAGTTGCTGGAAGCTAACAACCAGCCTGCGTTCCTTTGGAATAACCAGCAGTGAAGGTGAGGTGGAAAAAAGGAAAGACTAGTGGACAGCTAGAATAACAAACAGTCCTTGAAGGGAGAAGAAACTTTCTCCTCTACCAGCCACCGATATTTTTGCAACGTCCTGTAGTCACGCAGACGACATATTGTTTTTTTTATGTAATACCAGCTTATATTCTCCAGCTATATAAGGACTGCGCAGAGGAGGTGGAATGTTTTATTTCGCAGCAACAACTCAGTGAAACCGCAAAAAAGATACTAGTCGTAAGGTGATTTAGTTTAAACACGCCCACATTGCCACTGTGTACGACTATGCGTGGTCTCAAACGTACTTCTGTAAAATGAAGAGAAAGAAAATAAAAAAATAAACCGCAATTACAGCCTTGGCCAAATGTATTAGGCCACCCTAATGTTTTGGGGTTCTGCTATCCCAGTGTAAATGAAACTCGCGCACATGTTAGCTTATGGTATATTTGACAATATACTTTAATTTTAATATCTGGTTGACCCTCCTTTAGTATCGGTTACTATTGTAAAACGATTAGGGGATTGAATCAGCCAGTTTCTTGCAGGTGCAATGCGCCATTTTACTCCATCCTTCTCCCAACCTTTGGTACAGATGCTCTTTTTTTTAATTGCTGTGTTCCTGATAGCTTCAGCAAGTGTTCCCCTTAGGAGTTCGATCGTATTTATATCGTGATATTGAGCTGGCCAGTCCATGGGGAAAATAATTTGTGTCTCAAGCCATTGACGAGTAATTCATTGCTGTATGACATGGAGCGTTGTATCGTTGAGATTAACACTGTTTTCCGACACTCCTGGATGAAATTTAGCAATTCATGGCGCTCAAAGATCCGATAACATAGAAGCATAGGTAGCTGAATTCATCCTTCCCTGATATAGAAACATTTCTCTGGGTCCTATGGCAGACAAGCAGGCCCACACCATGATAGAACCATCCCCATGTTTCAGATTTGGTAGGAGACATTCAGTCCAAATGCTTCCCCCTACTCTTGGACACACGGAATTAACACCAGATGCACCGAAAACCTGAGGAAAAACGTAAAATAATATTTGCTTTATGTTGGATGCTTATTTATATAATATGGGCAACAAACCAGTTACACTACATTGTATGTTGATTGAATACATGTACTATCTTACCTCATAGTTACAGTCATCAGACCGTATGACTTTCGACCATTGCTCACTGGTCCAAGTTGAATGATTTTTGGCTCACTGAAGACATTTTTCCATATTCGCTTCAGAAACCTATGATTTATTCCTGGCTTTACAGCCTTTCAAACCGTACTCTACAAGCCTTCTTCTAACAGTTATGGTTGATATTTTTGAAGTACTTGCCTCGTTGAAGTACGCACAGAGCTCTGACGATGTTTTTCTCCTGTTTCTGAGCAACTGATGGATGATGGATAAGTCATTATGCGGTGATGTAATCTTTATTCTACTGGTTCTTTGTATTGTCTTCACATCTTTTGTCTCTATGAAGCGCTTGAGAATCATTTGCGCTGCACATCGGGAACATTTCATCTTCTGTGCAACTTGCCTTTGAGACATTCCATTTCCATGATGAACTATGATTTGACATCACATACACCACTCACTCAACTCCCTTGTTTTAGGTATTTTACTGTGTTATTAACTGTATCTGCAACGTATTTTAGTATAAAACTCTGAAATGATCAAGGAAACATAAGTTTATTTTGGACATTGGTCTTACTCATAATTGGTTGCATATGTACAGCACAGTATAAAAGTTGTGACTGATGCTAAAGGAGGGTCTACCAAGTATTAAAACTACTGTGTATTGTGAAATATACCATAATCTACTATGTGTACGAGTTTCATTAACATTGAGAGAGCAGAACCCCAGAAAATTGGGGTGGCCTAATACTTTTAGCCAAGGCTGTATATATGAATAAACAGGAAAAGTAGATTTGGTATTCCTACACCAGCGCAAGCAGAAATGTATGAAGGACATGTGGAAATCCATATGCAATGCCAAAAAGGGGAGGCAGTAGGCGAATATACACAGCTGAACAAAGAAGTATCAATAAAAATAAGTAGTATACCCCAACCACACTGACACCAGAAAAGATCATAACTTATTCCAGAAAGTGTTTGGAGGCTATGAGGATGATAGAAACCCTCCACGAAATATGAACTGATTCACAGAATTTACACTAATAGCTTACGTCAGGAAACATAGTAAATGAACTACGAACACATTCCCATAAAGATGTTGACTTAATAAGTTTTATGGCATGCATTACATGCATAAACTTTTCTACCGAAGGCGCAACGTCTCAGACTTGTGGGGCGGGGGCAAATCGATCACATTGATCTCAGTATAAGACGTACTCAATTTACTCCAAAACAATGATACACAAAGACGACTTAGGCGGAATTTGAACACAGAATGTAGCGATGGACGAAATACCTCTAAGCATCTCGTCCAGTGAGCTAACGATTCTGCAAGCTCACCTTAAATCCATCGCACATATAACACCGAATTATCGGTGCATGCATTACACATATACCACCGAATACTAGAGGCCTTTCTGTACTTTGGCAAGAAGTATGAACCCCACTTTTCTCTCAACAGCACAGTTACATCAATGAATGCTTAAGCTACACCAACAGTTATATGTATGTAAATATACGTTTGTGTAAGTATGTATGTATGTATGTATATTATATATCTATCTATCTATATATATATATATATATATATATATATATATAT
>NC_068984.1:35977062-35977498 GCF_001194135.2 Octopus bimaculoides
ATATATATATATGTAAAAATATGTGACACTTATTCGGTAGCCATGATAAAACTCCGAGTTTCGGATGCCGGGATGGGAGCACACGCCAACATCTCTTTAATTATCCGGCCATTGAAAATTCCTGTGAAAAATGACCGCTAGACAAAGGGAAATTACTGTGTGATTGACCGTTATTAAGACAAAAGAGCTAATAGACTGCTAAGTAAGGTAGAGGTGAGAGAGTAGAGATGTCTATAGGTTCGCGTAAGCGCACAAATCCTTACATTCGCCTATACTTATATACTAAAAATACCCTCGCTTTAAACACACACATGCTCACCCACATACTCGCAAAAAACTATACATGTATGTAAACACACCCATGCTCACCCACGTACTCGCCAAAGACAATACATATATGTACATATGCATCTATATACACGCATATACATCCACA
>NC_068984.1:35977508-35985231 GCF_001194135.2 Octopus bimaculoides
ATATATACATTCCACCATCGACAGGTAAAATTATCAGGTACTTAAGTAAATATATATGTCTGTATATTTACTTAATTACCTGACAATTTCACCTGTCACCTATATGACAATTTTACCTGTCGCTGGTGGAATATATGTTATTATTTTATCTATGAATACATTAATAAAATTCTACCAATAAAGCTATCGAAAATTTTAAATGCTACTTCAGTTCTATTTTTATACCTAGATTACACCTGGAACCAGCTACAGTCGAATCAACAGTTTAAACTGAAAACGGTGTTTGCATATCTTCAGTATCCTTCCAACACTTGACAGTTTCATTGTAGGTTACATCCCTGTTGAAGTCAACATTACCCTAACTAGCCAATTCTGGCGCCCTACCTGTTGATGTGCTTTGATTCTATTGAATCCTTTTAACTAATTTCATATATATCCATTCATCCATCACGCCCTCTCTTCATATATAAATACATACATACATACTTACAGACATACATATATACATACATTCATATATATATATATATATATATATATATATATATATATAAGGCCCATCATTTCTCAATTCTGTGAATCCCTAAGCTTAAAGTTTGCAAAAGCTGCATCCAAAACGTGTTTATGCCGGGCGCTTTGTCATTTCATGGAAGTGGGGCGTTCTTTCAATATTCATGCTGCGTGCTGAGATGGCCGATTAATTACGAATAGACGCAGCTTGCGCAATTAGAGTGGATCACGTACTTGTTTGTAAGTTAAGGGCGCGTCTTTTTTCCCAAGTTGATACTTATGTCGTACCGTATAGCATTTCTCACATGTATGCCCTGAGAGACCACTCTCTTTTACCTAAAGCTGGTGTATTTGACATAGAATTCATTTAAGTCAATAAGCAAATACGTAGAGCAGTAAGTGCGTCAAGTCAGACCATATCACCTTCTCACAATTTTGTTATGACTCTGCCATTGATGGCGCTAGTCACTGCGTTTCTAAGAACAGTGGAATGATGAGAGAGAGAAATCGACTTTAACGGCGTTGGACAGTAAACCTTGTCCCACTCTCCAGTGAGTGTGCCAATTCTTTTACTTTACACATTCACCCACTCATACACACTCAAATTATGGTACGCACACACACACATATTTACATATAAACATAAATATGTAATCGTGTTCAAATGTTTGTGTAAACACACACACTTACATATACATATACATGCACACTCACATACGCATTCATAAATATTATGTATATATTCATATGTGACTATGTTTATGACTGCGTGTCAGTATAAAGTAATATTCGCTCACTTCCCAGCACATAACATCAAGAAATCAAATAAAGAATAAATGCAAAATTCAATACTTTTAAAGTTACTTTAAGAAACTAAAGTAATACATTATCTAAATTTTTATTATGCATTGTTGAAAGAAGACATAATTTTGAATTTAACATTGCAGACATCTTGTTTGCGTTTACTATTATTTTAATATTCTTGCCTATTTCTCTTTGTAATTAGTAACAAAATCATTTAAAGCAGTGCTGATTTATGAGTATTGTATTTGTTTTCATTTCAAAAATACTAACTTTGCTATCACCATTGCATCAAAATAATAAAATTGTTCTTAACACCACCGCCACTATATTCAACACTACTTGCATCTTAGTTCGTACATTAAAGAAATCTAGTTCTTGTATATTGTAATAAAAGCAGACTCTAAAAACCATCAACCCGATGTCTAAGTTAATTCGAGAACAGTTTTTTTTCTTGTTTTTATTTTTATTGAAATTACCTGCTGTTATTCTCTCTTGTCATTTTTGATATTTCCCAAACATTATTGCCAATATTTCACATTTCTTCTAGAATTATGACCAACAATTTAAACAATTATGAAAGTAAAGTATATTTTCTATTACACAGATAATTTTTAAAATTTTAACAAAACCATATACTTACTTATAATGAGAGGTATTGTATAACTTCACCATATTCTCCATTTATTATGCTTTGGGTAAAAGTAAGGATAGAAGTGTAAGTTTATCCATGCCAAATATAAACAGGGAAATTCAAGAGATTTGGCTTTAGCAGCCGTCGCCATTAATTGTTAATTTCAAAGAATTTATTCAAGTGGTAGAAATTCAAACAAGTGGATGGTTACTATAAGTTGTCTGAAAGGCCAAATTAGATGATGAATTACTTAAATATTTCATAGAAGATGAAAATATGAAAAACGACTTTGACTATGTCATGATTTCTTATCAAAATAGAATTCATGTACTGCATTTCAAACGAATTTCCAACATTTCCTTGACTCAGTTACACTACCAATAAATATTATCGATTTGTTAATGAACAAGGACTATACACCATTAAATATGCGTGAAATGATCTCTAGAAACGTTTAAGATGACTTTTTTACTGATACTTGCCAAATCTTTTATAAAGGCTTTTCAAATTTTCCGAAGTCAGCATCTATTTGAAATATATTTAGCATATGTTGGCTGCGCTTTACAACCGAAGAGCTACGAAAGTGTGCTCTTAATATTATCGCTATGATTTCAATTTCTTAACGTTAGACTTATTCTTTGTCCTCCAGGTAATATCTCTGTTTGTTGTTAGCACATCTATTGTAATATGGGAATTAGGTCCATCTTTAAAAGTATTTTCTTGTGCAGGTCTATGTATAATTAAGATTGTTGCTTATTACTTATTTCTATCACGTTGTTTGTGTTTTGTGTGGGGATGCTAAAATCTTAGACTGTCTCCATTAGTTGAGAGTCGTTGCAATAAAAGAGGAATTCCTTGGTGTAGTTCTGGTAGCTGTGCGGTTTAGCCTTATTAAAACTAGTACATCACAATTTAGTCGCCAAATAACAATGAATAACGTGATGACTTTTGACAAAAATCTCATAATTTTATAGATACTCATTCAGCTTAGACTCTGTGGTATGCGTTGAGATGTGTGGTGTTATATGTACTAACACTTGAGTAATCAAAATCATATTTTGCATATCACGAAATATTGATGCACCGGCAGTGGCATTAATCGTGAGCATTCAATTCTGAAATACCATAATAGTTTCAAAACTATTGGCACAGATAATTATAAAAGAGAAGGGTAAGAATTAAATATTAATTGATCTAAAAGAGTAAAAGTGACATGACATGAGGGATGATGTTGGTATTACAAATCCATCTAAAATCAATTCAAATTTATTTCATAGCGTGTGTAAATACAAACGGGTGGTTTTGTAACTCGTTGCATAATTGAAGTTTACGTTTCACATATAGTAAACAGCACAATCATTATATTTTTACGTTACCAGTGAGAAAATGTGGAATTCAAAATCGCACAACATGAACTATTCTTGTTAATAGTTGATAGTACAAGCTTTGATTCAATTAGGATGGTTATCTGCACCCGTAAAACAAACTTTTCCGGGTCGATAATTGATAACGTACGAAAATGTTGAAGCCTCATTCCCTATTCAAATATTTTGTCGCTTATCTTGTACAGATTTGTGCACTTCGATATAAAAACAAGTAATCATTGATAGGTGAGTGAAGAAGAATAGTGTGAACGTGAAATTGATACAACACCTGAAACCATCGATAATAACTGTGGCATCTTTTATTTTTGAAATATAGGGACGTAAAACTGATTCAATGAATGAAACTGGTTTAACAATTTCTTTGAGATGAAATTAGTAAATGATATGCATCTAGATTATCATGTCATGCAGGCATCATATTTTTCGCAATCGCAAAGGCGATTCATAAACAGAAATAGGAAACCAACGGACAGTAGGGACAGCTGTCTTTAGATGTATCAAAGTCCTTACTGAGTTCAGTTCCATATTGACTTCCCTTCCCTTCCACTGATATTACAATGTACAAGTCAATGACTGAACAGAGATATAATCTGCTGAACTCATTTTTCTGTACTTATTTAATTATGCTGCATATGAAGTCCTCAAACCATATACTAGGCGTGTTTTTTTTCTATAAAATATGAAATATGTTAGATATCTCAAAATAACTTACACATTTTCCAATAAAACTAGTATTTCAAATATCTTAAATATTTTTATTTCAAATACTATAACTATTACTACTACAATTGGCGATAACTCCATATTCTTTTCTATTCTAGGCACAAGGCCCGAAATTTGCGGGGAAGGGATTAGTCGATTAGATCGACCCCAGTACGCAACTGGTACTTAATTTATCGACCCCGAAAGGATGAAAGGCAAAGTCGACCTCAGCGGAATTTGAACTCAGAACGTAAAGAGAGACGAAATACCGCTCAGCATTTCACTCGGAGTATTAACGTTTCTGCTAGCGCGCCGCCTTAACGACAACCTCATATTATTACTAAAAAAATATCCTACATAAAGTATAATTAAATAGACTAGATAATGGCTAGTAATAATTATTAAAATTGCTTCGTATATTTTTACTATTATTGTTCGGTGAAGGTTGCATTCTATAGATTGTAATGGTAATGATGTAACAACACGACACACTTTGTCTCACGTTCGATACACCGTTTGACATATTAATTTATACTCTAGGTACAGAGCTACTGAAGGACTTCACTGATACGTAATGAAGCAAACATATTAAAGCAAGAAATTTACAACAGAAAGTAAGGTTGTGTCTTCCAGTGCACTGGGAATGATATCATCCAGAATGCAACATTTTACTTTTTTCTGGAATTATTCTTTATCTATTTCAAAGAGAACGAATATTTTTTCACAACCCGACAAAGAAAATTACAACACCAGTTCTGAAGTTTGCTTTAACAAAAATCATTCTTACAAACATTATTATACCTGTTAAATGCTGTGTGTTAAGCGTCCAGGTATGCGTTCTAATTTTCAAAAGAAAAAAAATGTATAAAAAAAATAACATCAATTGAAAGGAAACACAGAAGGAAGAAAAATAACCATGAACCACATGTTATTTACTGTAATCACAAGACACCAAGCACTTGCATTTTTGATAATTGAGAAAAACAGAAATATTTTTTTTAAATCCCCTCTACTTCAAATACAGCTGCCTTTGTTACATGCTCGCATTACAAAAGGATAATTAAAATAAAAGTAACTTCAGTCACGTGTTGAGGTAAAATTCAATAGCTGTGCCAGGGAAATGAAAACAAATGCGTTATCAGGAAATAAGAAAATAAAGTATATAATGGGATAGAAACATGAAACTTGAGTGATTAAAAAATGAGAGCGACAAGTGGAGAGAGAAAGTAAGATATATAGGCATACAAATTAAGAAACTAAGCGACAGAGAGAAAGACAGACAGACAGACAAAGTATGAATGTGCGCGTGCGCGTGTGTGTGTGTGTATGTGTGTGTGTGTGAGTGAGTGAGTGAGGAAAGAAAATGTGATAATACATAATTAAACTCTCATAACTGGAGAACATTTCTTTTCAATATGTATAGATATAAATATGAATTCTAAAGAAGTGATATTTCATGCTGCACTAAACTAAAGACATACAAAAAGAGATTATTGTTAGCATGTATGAGGCGTTAAAAACAACAAACAAAGGGGTAAAACACAATAATAATCAATCTCATAAAATTCAGCAGATCATCGAACGAAGTACGTTGTAATATTTTCACTGGCTCTTAGTATTCTGAAAATTTATAAAAAACTGAAAGGGATTTATAGAGTATCAGTCGAGTTAATCGACTGTTTACTGCAATGTCCTACCGTATCTAAATCATTGTGCCATTCTAAGTCATCAATCAATATTATTATTCGAATCAAGGCGGCAATCTGACAGAATCGTTAGTAGAGTTCAAATTCCGCAGAGGTCAACTTTACCTTTTATCCTTTCGGGGTCGATAAAATATGTATTAGTTGAGCACTCCAGTTGATTTAGTCGACTTGGTCCCTTCCCCATACACACACAGGCACACACAGATGCACACACATATATGTATATAACAGTGTATTTTCAAATCAAATTCCATACACAAAATATGATTGCGCAATTGTATGTATCTGTAACTTATAAAGTATATGATTTGTAGTACCTCTATTGGAATGCAAAATATGAAGCCTAGTTTAATTAGAATCAGTAAGAATTATTATAAAGATATACAACAGGATTAATTAATGAACGCATCTGAATGTACCAGGATGTGAATGAGAATAAAAACGGTAATAACTTCTAAATATAATTGATTAACAAGGAAAGAATAGGTAACTTGAGAACAGTAGAAAGTTAGGATATGAAACAACAAATTAGAAAACATTGAAACTTTATTTTTCGTTCTTTCATTAAGTGCAACTACAAAATTTTACACATAGTTGGAAATCTGATTGGGTGATAAAATGTATTCCTATATAGTGGAATATCAAGGGATAAAAATAAATAATAGATGTTAGTATATACATAAAAGTTGTCTGTTCATATATTGTTTTTTCGAATAATTTTTCAGCTTATTCGAAAACAATATGTGAATACTGAGCATTAAATATCAGTTTGTCGATGATGCAACGTGGTGAATGTATCTTATAATGCTAAAATAATATGAAAATCAACAATTAACTCATACTCAAATATATTTCGAGAAAAACCTATGCAGATAAAAGTTACTATACCTTTGTAACTAAAGCGTCAAAGCTTCTTCAGATAATGCTTTTAGATTTTGGATGAGAAATAATAACATTCTTTGCAAAAGAATATAATTGTCACCTTAGACAGTTATATTTCTAAACGATGACTCTGGATGTAGCGACTTCTTTCACGATTACCTACTACTTTGAAGAGTACTGTTGCATTTCGAATGTCTCCTTTGGGAACAAGCATGAAATATCGGAATCGAAATGCCCTCCGATTGCATCAAGCGAGACGGTATTCTTAGTGTATTGCGGCTCATCCAACATTAATAACATAAACAAGGACAATGCGGCTGTCCACGCTAAATGTCAGAGAGGATCATCTGATCAAGGAGTGGAATACTCTGACTAAATGCACTGCACACTAATTTTTAAGTCGCGAAAATTACATCTACATACAAAAATATATCCGTAGGCCTATATACAGCACTCTCTCTCTCTCTCTCTACGTGTGAATGTGTGTTAAGAAGCTTGCATTCCACCCACATGGTTCCGGGTTCAGTCCCACAGCGTGGTACCTTTGCCAAGTGTCTTCTACTATAGCCTCGGGTCGACCAAAGCCTTGTGAGTCGATTTGGTTGACGGAAACTGTCTGTGGTCTTCCCCAACAACATTGCTTGGCAACCGATGCTGGTGTGTTTAAGACTCCGTAAACCAGCGGTTCGGCAAAAAGTAGAAATTTATGCAAATGTGGGTAGAGCACAAGCTGCTCTTCAGGTCAGGGATACCATGACTATATGAAGTCTACTCGGAATATCCTAACGACAATGTAATCGTTATATAATTAAGCATGAAACATATGCTGCCTGGACTTTATCTAATTGATTCAGTAAATTTTCGATGATTATTTGCATATACAACAACCCTGTTGCTAACTGTGGACTATAAAATTAACTTGTTTGTGCTTATCGTACTTCGATACAGGATAAATTTACTTCCTTCTGCGCCAAAAAACATCTGTTGTTCCTGAATGTTGTTTTTATAACTTCTACAAATTTGAAACTCAATACCTCCCTAAACCTTGATCCATGGATCTTACCATTACATACATGTGTGTGTGTGGGTGTGTGGGTGGGGGT
>NC_068984.1:35985286-35989694 GCF_001194135.2 Octopus bimaculoides
GGTGGGTGTGGGTGGGTGTGGGTGTGGGAGTTTGTGTGTGTGGGTGAGTGTGGGTGTGGGTGAGTGTCGGTGTGTGTGTTTTCTGTGCGCGCGCGCGCGTAAATGTATATATAAATAAACAACTGAAATGACAATATGTGATTCATCCTTCAAATATATATCTGGAAATAGACTTAACTAAAAGCGGTATGCAGTTATCCTAAAATCTGGTAAAATTTGTGTAGTCTTCCTAACGTAAATGACAATTTTTGTCTTCAAGCTAATCACTTTATTGTAATTGAACATAAATATATTAAAATTCCAGTGACCAGATCTCTGAAGTGAGAATAACTGTAAAACATAATTATTCTTCTTTTTTTCTTTTCAGACGTAGATATGAGTCTGGTACTCGGTTTAGTTATACATTTATCAACCACACAAATAATTATAAAACTTGGGTGGTTTTTCGTACTAGTCGATATAATTGAAATGTTACTCCTTACTTAACACTGGATACTTCTTTTGATTGTTGCAACTGAAATATTTGTTAAGTGTTTGCTTGAGATTAATTTTCCCTGACTTAGTGTGAAACATTTATATTAGATAGGTGTAAAATAGTTCGGCAAATAAAAATATTTTCTATAATACTTCGAGCAGTTTGAGCAAAATATTTAAATAGGAAAATAACAAAATTATGTAAACTATTTCAAAAATTAACAAGTTTGACATGGGTTTTCTTTAACTGATATAACTTCAAAGCAAGTTGTATAAAAATAACGATACAAGATATGGTTAAAATACAAAATAATAGCAAATGAATATAAACAAGATTATTTTCTCTACTTTTAGAGTTGATTTTACTGGTTGACAGCTGAATTGTTATGCTGAAAAATTGAATATTTTAAAATCATATGATTTTAGGGATTATTATTTATTAGATCAATATTTCACTTTCTTTAAATATCGGCTTTGTTTATTTTAATAAAATATGAAATATCCATATAGTAGTTGACAGTATATACATTCGTACATATTTATCGAACGCACATAATACACATTCTCATACCACATTCACATCTAAATTCCCACACAAATATATGTTTCTGTGAATTATTTTTCTCTTATATTTCGATTTACTATACCGTTATCTGAAGTAAGAAAATAATCTGTGTTAAATGGTGGAATGCCTCTTACAAACCCCATACTTGTCAATTGAATCCACGAATTATAATGTGATTGTATATTGCCCCCTTCTCAATAAGTTTCACGTTGAGAAAGAAGTTGGAGTGATAACACTAACAGCAGGAGCTGTCACAGACTTGTTTTCAAGGATCTACTGTTTCAAATGCCTCAACTGATGTTAGACTCTCTAATATTTACGTTTACGCTCTTCTCCTATATAAGCAATGCACCAGAAAACCTCTTACCTCTACATTTGTAGTAACTGGATTTTCGTCGTCTATCAGTAAATGCATTTTCTCATCGCCTTTTCCTGAATAAAATCAACAGGGAGAGAATGAGGAGTGGGCGCATCTCACTCATTCTCTCTCTCACTCTCTCTCTCTCTCTCTCTCTATCTCTCTCTCTCTCCCTCTCTCTCTATCTATCTATCTATCTATCTAACTCTCCCGGAGACAGAGTCCGGCTCTTGGAACATCAGCAAGAACTGAAAGCAGGTTTCATCACATATTACTTCGCAGATGCTAGCCGGCACAACAGGTATTTTTGTAAGCTCAAACGGTGAGAACAAAGCTTGGCCTACATGATTTGAATCAGATTTAAATAATTTAGTAACTGGATTCTAGTCATACATCCACAAGCTTATTTCCTTTTCAATTTTTCCCGAATAAGCACAGTTCAGAAAGAGGAGAGGAATATTCTCACTACTTCTCTCTTACAGTGAGACAGAGGGAGTCTCTCATATTTCTGTATGTCTGTGTGTCCCGCACTATCCTGCTTTTTCTCTCACGCGCTTTCTGATTATTCCCCCAATCTCTCTCACTCTCTCTCTCTCTCTCTCTCTCTCTCTCTCTCTCTCTCTCTCTCTCTCTCTCGCTCTCTTGGAGACTGAGTCCTACTCGTCACACTTCAACGCGAATTGCAAGCAGGTTTCATCACACATTTGTTCGCGTATAACGGGCTGCACTCCCCATAATTTGTATTCTCACACGATACGAACAAACCAAGTGTCTTCCAGAGCATTTCCAGGTTGTCTTCCGTGTACATATTTTCCTGTATAATGGCAAAACTGCTAATCATTATTTCTTTCATTGCCATATAGTAAAGAACTGTATTTTTATAGTATGGTGGGGATTAAAGGCTTGTCACTTTCCTCCTTGCTATCCACGGAAAAATATAGGGAAAAGGGCACTGTTTTGCTTAACATACTACATGTGTATATTTCCCTTACTTTGCGTTACCTGAATCAATGAGTGTTTTTGTTGTTGCAAACTGACGGGTGGATTGATAAGTACGTATATAATCTTTCATAAAGAGGGTATCAAAAAATGTAATGTTGGCATTACAAACTTAAAATAACTATCCTCATGGTAGTGACGTATATCAAATTTAAATTTAAATGAAATTGACACGAAATGAACTGAAACCACCTGGTGAGCGTCTCTCGCTTTGTTGGTACTCTGCGAGGTGACCTCACAAAGGGAAATGATGGATTTAAATAAAAATCGAAATCTGCTACAACCTAAAGGCTATTACAATCTAGAAAAAAAGAGCATAAAACGTGCGGAGATGAAAAATAACAAGAAAACAAGTGAAATGAAATTGTCTACATTTGTAAGAAAATATATCTCTCTTTATCAGCAAATAAATTACAACTGAAAACAAATTATTAAAGAAGAAAATATTGCATAACTACAAAGCGACAAAAAAAGGTAAAAAGGAAAAAATCAAATGAATTTATATTCCATTATAGGTAAGGGAATCTGGCGATAAAATATCATACTCTATAACCAACACGCGTACATCTCTTTTGAATGAAGGTAAGACAGTGTATAATCAAATATTATTCTAAATCCCTGCTAGGGAAGCTGAGCATTCAGTTACGTGGACACACCTGACACTAAGACACGGATATGACGTCGGAAGAAATGACGGTAAGCATTATTACCGTCACAGTAAATATTCCACGAGACCGCTGAATTAAGTGTGGTGAAAATATAAATGATATGTGTAATGAATCTCATGCAGCTCAAAACATTGCATATAGATATTTCGAAAAATATCTTACTATGAAAATGAAACCTAATTCGAACCGTAATTTATAAAACAAGGCGAAACAGAACTTGAATCAAAACCGCAGGAATACAAATGCCTATGATGAGATGGGAAAATTTGTAGGTGAAAATTCTGAATTTAGTAAGAACCTATAGATGTAAATAGTACAATAAATCAAATCAATTACGATATCATCATTGGGAAAATGCAAGTTATATAAATGAAGACAAAGAATGAGATAGTCACAACATGAATATAAAATAAACAAACACATCTGTAATGATTATGACAAATATTACGCATCTGTAATCAAGGAAAACGGTTCGCATAATGGAACTAAAGTAAATCTAATCACACGGCTTTTTATACTTAACCTGTCTCATTTCCTCCAGTGTATTATCGAGATTATCCAGGGTTACATTCATTTTGCTAGACACATTGTGAAATGCAGTCATCCATAAGTATATCAAAGACCCAAAACTCATTATTTATATTAGCTAGTGGATATAAAAATATTGTGGATTATATGACCAGTTAAAAATTGAAAACAGCAACCGAAAACAGAGCACATCTTAGCTATATTTCCTATTCATAACTGTTTAGCCCATCAGCTTGCTTCATGACGTAATCAATGTTAATCAAGTTTTAAAAGATTTTGAATTTTCATTTACCACACGAGCTTGCATTGATTAGATATTCATACATAATAGAAACAAATAAATTCAGTATTAAGGTTTTCTTCCCACATTACCTGCAAGGGAGAATATTAATTATACATATATTTTTAGAGCTTACGCTTTTCTTTAATTAACAATAGGTGACGATGAGTATAGAATCAGTGAAACGATTAAAATGCATGATACATTGACGAGAACTATACTGTCATATATGTAGTAGGTAGTAGCATATTATACATAAATATTATGAAGAAAACATTTTTTTAAAGCTTGCTATGCCTTTACAATGTATCATGTGAGATATGTCATCTATAGTAGAAAGAATAAAATTTTCAGCAAGGAGCACAATATAAAGACAAACTAATTAATAATTATGAATTTAATGTTACTTTTGTCATGTCTGTAAATTGAAATATAACGTTAAAATCTAAGCCTGAATAAGTAAATACACAAAACATTTTAATATAAACTTTTATAAAGTTTGCTACTTTACATCCACACATATATATATATATATA